>NW_027149972.1:0-190285 GCF_031143425.1 Pleurodeles waltl | reverse complement strand
TCTCCCAAGTCTTGGTTTGTCCCAAATACCCAGCAAGGGGAATGTCATGGGCTAAGGTCAGAATGAACTTCTGAGGTACTACCACTCTCCTAGTGGCACCAGGGTTTGGATATCTTGCCTCAGTGTAAAGGAGCCCATCTTCCCAATAGACCCTGTGGGTTCTACTGACAGTTCCTTTTTCTTGCTCAGCTGCCTGCTGTCTCAGGCCTTCCAGAGAGGGACAAGTATTTTGCCCCTTACACAGCTGTTCCCCTTGAGGGTCCCCCTGAGCCAAAGAGCTCTACCTGGTAAGCTCCAGCTCCATGGACTCAGTTTCCACAGGGGATAGAACATCTTCCTGGGAAGAGATGTTCTGTTTCTTTTGCTGTGTTGAGCTGGTTCCCCAGTCTTCTTTCATGTTCTCTTGGAAGGTTAGGCCATTACTCCAGACTTCAACACTTCTTTTTCACCCTGAGCCCCTGGTCTGTGCCCTTGTCTTGACACACACCAGTTCAGGGATACCCAGCATTGCTGCATGGGTCTTGAGCTCTACCTCAGCCCATGCTGAGTGTGAGAAAGTAGCCTCTTTCTAGCCTTGTTACCCCCACTTTTGGCCTGTTTGTGAGTGTATGTCAGGGTGTTTTCACTGTCTCACTGGGATCCTGCTAGCCAGGGGCCCAGTGCTCATAGTGAAGGACCCTATGTTTTCAGTATGTTTGTTATGTGTCACTGGGACCCTGCTAGTCAGGACCCCAGTGCTCATAAGTTTGTGGCCTATATGTATGTGTTCCCTGTGTGGTGCCTAACTGTCTCACTGAGGCTCTGCTATCCAGAACCTCAGTGCTTATGCTCTCTCATTTCTTTCCAAATTGTCACTAACAGGCTAGTGACCAATTTCACCAATTCACATTGGCATACTGGAACACCCTTATAATTCCCTAGTATATGGTACTGAGGTACCCAGGGTATTGGGGTTCCAGGAGATCCCTATGGGCTGCAGCATTTCTTTTGCCACCCATAGGGAGCTCTGACAATTCTTACACAGGCCTGCCACTGCAGTCTGAGTAAAATAACGTCCACGTTATTTCACAGCCATTTACCACTGCACTTAAGTAACTTATAAGTCACCTATATGCCTAACCTTTACCTGGTAAAGGTTAGGTGCAAAGTTACTTAGTGTGTGGGCACCCTGGCACTAGCCAAGGTGCCTCCACATTGTTCAGGGCAAATTCCCCGGACTTTGTGAGTGCGGGGGACACCATTACACGCGTGCACTACATATATGTCACTACCTATGTGTAGCTTCACACTGGTAACTCCGAATATGGCCATGTAACATGTCTATGATCATGGAATTGCCCCCTCTATGCCATCCTGGCATTGTTGGCACAATCCCATGATCCCACGGGTCTCTAGCACAGACCCGGGTACTGCCAAACTGCCTTTTCAGGGGTTTCACTGCAGCTGCTGCTGCTGCCAGCCCCTCAGACAGGTTTCTGCCCTCCTGGGGGTCCAGCCAGGCTTGGCCCAGGAAGGCAGAACAAAGGACTTCCTCAGAGAGAGGGTATTACACCCTCTCCCTTTGGAAAAAGGTGTTAAGGCAGGGGAGGAGTAGCCTCCCCCAGCCTCTGGAAATGCTTTCATGGGCACAGATGGTGCCCCATTTCTGCATAAGCCAGTCTACACCCGGTTCAGGGACCCCCTCAGCCCTGCTCTGGCGTGAAACTGGACAAAGGAAAGGGGAGTGACCTGCTCCTCCAGTGTGCTCCAGACCTCTGCCATCTTGGAAACAGAGGTGCTGCTGGCACACTGGACTGCTCTGAGTGGCCAGGGGCCAGCAGGTGACGTCAGAGACTCCTTCTGATAGGCTCCTCCAGGTGTTGCTAGCCTATCCTCTCTCCTAGGTAGCCAAACCTCCTTTGTTGGCTATTTAGGGTCTCTGCTTTCGGGAATTCTTTAGATAACGAATGCAAGAGCTCATCAGAGTTCCCTCTGCATCTCTCTCTTCACCTTCTGCCAAGGAATCGACTGCTGACCGCGCTGGAAGCCTGCAAAACTGCAACAAAGTAGCGAAGACGACTACTGCAACTCTGTAACGCTGATCCTGACGCCTTCTCGACTGTTTTCCTGGTGGTGCATGCTGTGGGGGTAGTCTGCCTCCTCTCTGCACTAGAAGCTCCGAAGAAATCTCCTGTGGGTCGACGGAATCTTCCCCCTGCTACCGCAGGCACCAAAGAACTGTATCACCGGTCCCCTGGGTCTCCTCTCAGCACGACGAGCGAGGTCCCTTGAATCCAGCAACTCTGTCCAAGTGACTCCCACAGTCCAGTAACTCTTCAGTCAAAGTTTGGTGGAGGTAAGTCCTTGCCTCCCCACGCCAGACTGCATTGCTGGGAACCGCGTCTTTTGCAGCTACTCTGGCTCCTGTGCACTTTTCCAGGATTTCCTTTGTGCACAGCCAAGCCTGGGTCCACGGCACTCTAAACTGCATTGCACGACCTCCTGAGTTGTCCTCCGGCGGTGTGGGACTCTCTTGTGCAACTTCGGGTGAGCACCGTTTCACTCCAATTCGTAGTGCCTGTTCTGGCACTTCTCCGGGTGCTGCTTGCTTCTGAGAGGGCTTCTTGTCTTCCTGGACGCCTCCTCTGTCCCCTCACGCAATTGGTGACATCCCGGTCCCTCCTGGGCCACAGCAGCATCCAAAAACCCTAACTGCACGATTTGCAGCTAGCAAGGCTTGTTTGCGGTCTTTCGGCGGGAAAATACTTCTGCACGACTCTTCACGACGTGGGACATCCATCCTCCAAAGGGGAAGTCTCTAGCCCTTGTCGTTCCTGAAGAATCCTCAGCTTCTACTGCCTAGTAGCAGCTTCTTTGCACCCACAGCTGGCATTTCCTTTGCATCTACCCACTCTCGACTTGGTCGTGACTTTTGGACTTGGTCCCCTTGTGCCACAGGTACCCTCGTCTGGAAATCCATCATTGGTGCATTACTGGTTTTGGTCTTTCCTGCAGAATTCCCCTATCACGACTTCTGTGCTCTTTAGGGAACTTTAGTGCACTTTGCACTCACTTTTCAGGGTCTTGGGGTGGGCTATTTTTCTAACCCTCACTGTTTTCTTACAGTCCCAGCGACCCTCAACACGGTCACATAGGTTTGGGGTCCATTCGTGGTTTGCATTCCACTTTTGGAGTATATGGTTTGTGTTGCCCTATCCCTATGTGTCCCCATTGCATCCTATTGTAACTATACATTGTTTGCACTGTTTTCTAATAGTATACTGCATATTTTTGGTATTGTGTACATATATCTTGTGTATATTTGCTATCCTCATACTGAGGGTACTCACTGAGATACTTTGGCATATTGTCATAAAAATAAAGTACCTTTATTTTTAGTATATCTGTGTATTGTGTTTTCTTATGAAATTGTGCAAGTGACACTAGTGGTACTGTAGGAGCTTCACTCATCTCCTAGTTCAGCCTAAGCTGCTCTGCTAAGCTACCATTATCTATCAGCCAAAGCTGCTAGACACCCTATACACTAATAAGGGATACCTGGGCCTGGTGCAAGGTGTAAGTACCCCTTGGTACTCACTACAAGCCAGTCCAGCCTCCTACACTGAGGACTCCAAATCATTCCCTAGCAGACATTCTACTGGAATTGTAGAGGAGACTACCACCTGTTTCAGTCCAGTGACCCCTCCCCATTGTAAAGTTACCATTGCCATGGGATGGACTTTAGTTTGATTGTCAGCATTCGTGATTGGATATGTCTGTCCAGCCAGGTACTGTCCTGGGGAAACCAGTTTGTCTGTCACCATTGTGACACTGACAACTGTATCCCTCAGGGCTTCTACTCTAGTCCCATTGATTAAGAGCTGCTGCCTGTATTTTTGCATGTTAGGTGTGAGAAAGTAGCCTCTTTCTAGCCTAGTTACCCCCACTTTTGGCCTGTTTGTGAGTGTATGTCAGGGTGTTTTCACTGTCTCACTGGGATCCTGCTAGCAAGGGCCCAGTGCTCATAGTGAAAACCCTATGTTTTCAGTATGTTTGTTATGTGTCACTGGGACCCTGCTAGTCAGGACCCCGGTGCTCATAAGTTTGTGACCTATATGTATGTGTTCCCTGTGTGATGCCTAACTGTCTCACTGAGGCTCTGCTAACCAGAACCTCAGTGGTTATGCTCTCTCTTTACAAATTGTCACTAACAGGCTAGTGAACAATTTCATCAACTCACATTGGCATACTGGAACACCCTTATAATTCCCTAGTATATGGTACTAAGGTACCCAGGTGTAGGAAAGTATCATCTTGCCTGGCATGTTACCCCCATATTTCACTGTACTGTATATATGTTGTTTTAGTTGTATGTGTCACTGGGACCCTGCCAGCCAGGGCTCCAGTGCTCATAAGTGTGCCCTGTATGTGTTACCTGTGTTATGACTAACTATCTCACTGAGGCTCTGCTATCCAGAACCTCAGTGGTTATGCTCTCTCATTCTCTTTCCAAATTGTCACTAACAGGCTAGTGACCAATTTCACCAATTTACATTGGCATACTGGAACACCCTTATAATTTCCTAGTATATGGTACTGATGTACCCAGGGTATTGGGGTTCCAGGAGATCCCTATGGGCTGCAGCATTTCTTATGCCACCCATAGGAAGATCTGACAATTCTTACACAGGCCTGCCAGTGCAGCCTGAGTGAAATAACGTCCACGTTATTTCACAGCCATTTACCACTGCACTTAAGTAACTTATAAGTCACCTATATGTCTAACCTTTACCTGGTAAAGGTTGGGTGCTAAGTTACTTAGTGTGTGGGCACCCTGGCACTAGCCAAGGTGCTCCCACATTGTTCAGGGCAAATTCCCCGGACTTTGTGAGTGCGGGGACACCATTACACGAGTGCACTATACATATGTCACGACATATGTATAGCGTCACAATGGTAACTCCGAACATGGCCATGTAACATGTCTAGGATCATGGAATTGTCACCCCAATGCCATTCTGGCACTGGGGAGACAATTCCATGATCCCCGAGTCTCTAGCTCAGACCCGGGTACTGCCAAACTACCTTTCCCGGGGTTTCACTGCAGCTGCTGCCAACCCCTCAGACAGGGTTTTGCCCTCCTAGGGTCGAGCCAGGCTTGGCCCAGGAAGGCAGAACAAGGGACTTCCTCAGAGAGAGGGTGTTACACCCTCTCCCTTTGGAAAAGGGTGTCAGGGCTGGGGAGGAGTAGCCTCTGGAAATGCTTTGATGGGCACAGATGGTGCCCATCTCTGCATAAGCCAGTCTGCACCGGTTCAGGGATCCCTCAGCCCTGCTCTGGCGCGAAACTGGACAAAGGAAAGGGGAGTGACCACTCCCCTGACCTGCACCTCCCCTGGGAGGTGCCCAGAGCTCCTCCAGTGTGCTCCAGACCTCTGCCATCTTGGAAACAGAGGTGCTGCTGGCACACTGCACTGCTCTGAGTGGCCAGTGCCAGCAGGTGACGTCAGAGACTCCTTCTGATAGGCGCCTTCAGGTGTTGCTAGCCTATCCTCTCTCCTAGGTAGCCAAACCTCCTTTTCTGGCTATTTAGGGTCTCTGCTTTGGGGAATTCCTTAGATAACGAATGCAAGAGCTCATCAGAGTTCCTCTGCATCTCTCTCTTCACCTTCTGCCAAGGAATCGACTGCTGACCGCGCTGGAAGCCTGCAAAATTGCAACAAAGTAGCTAAGATGACTACTGCGACCTTGTAACGCTGATCCTGCCGCTTTCTCGACTGTTTTCCTGGTGGTGCATGCTGTGGGGGTAGTCTGCCTCCTCTCTGCACTAGAAGCTCCGAAGAAATCTCCCGTGGGTCGACGGAATCTTCCCCCTGCAACCGCAGGCACCAAAGAACTGCATCACCGGTCCTCTGGGTCTCCTCTCAGCACAACGAGCGAGGTCCCTTGAATCCAGAAGCTCTGTCCAAGTGACTCCCACAGTCCAGTGACTCTTCAGTCCAAGTTTGGTGGAGGTAAGTCCTTGCCTCCCCACGCTAGGCTGCATTGCTGGGAACCGCGTGTTTTGCAGCTACTTCGGCTCCTGTGCACTCTTCGAGGATTTCCTTTGTGCACAGCCAAGCCTGGGTCCCCGGCACTCTAACCTGCATTGCACAACCTCCTGAGTTGTCCTCCGGCGGTGTGGGACTCTCTTGTGCAACTTCGGGTGAGCACCATTTCACTCCAATTCGTAGTGCCTGTTCTGGCACTTCTCCGGGTGCTGCTTGCTTCTGAGAGGGCTTCTTGTCTTCCTGGACGCCTCCTCTGTCCCCTCACGCAATTGGTGACATCCCGGTCCCTCCTGGGCCACAGCAGCATCCAAAAACCCTAACCGCGGCCCTTGCAGCTAGCAAGGCTTGTTTGCATTCTTTCTGCACGAAAACACCTCTGCACGACTCTTCACGATGTGGGACATCCATCCTCCAAAGGGGAAGTTTCTAGCCCTTGTCGTTCTTGCAGAATCCACAGCTTCTACATCCAGTGGCAGCTTCTTTGCACCCACAGCTGGCATTTCCTGGGCATCTGCCCACTCCCGACTTGATCGTGACTTTTGGACTTGGTCCCCTTGTTCCACAGGTACTCTCGTCTGGAAATCCATCGTTGTTGCATTGCTGGTGTTGGTCTTTCCCGCAGAATTCCCCTATCACGACTTCTGTGCTCTTTGGGGAACTTAGGTGCACTTTGCACCCACTTTTCAGGGTCTTGGGGTGGGCTATTTTTCTAACCCTCACTGTTTCCTTACAGTCCCAGCGACCCTCTACAAGGTCACATAGGTTTGGGGTCCATTCGTGGTTCGCATTCCACTTCTAGAGTATATGGTTTGTGTTGCCCCTATCCCTATGTGCCCCCATTGCATTCTATTGTGACTATACATTGTTTGCACTGTTTTCTATTGCTATTATTGCATATTTTGGTATTGTGTACATATATCTTGTGTATATTTGCTATCCTCATACTGAGGGTACGCACTGAGATACTTTGGCATATTGTCATAAAAATAAAGTACCTTTATTTTTAGTATATCTGTGTATTGTGTTTTCTTATGATATTGTGCATATGACACTAGTGGTACTGTAGGAGCTTCACTCGTCTCCTAGTTCAGCCTAAGCTGCTCTGCTAAGCTTCCTTTTCTATCAGCCTAAGCTGCTAGACACCCCTCTACACTAATAAGGGATACCTGGGCCTGGTGCAAGGTGTAAGTACCCCTTGGTACTCACTACAAGCCAGACCAGCCTCCTACATTGGTTGTGCAGCGGTGGGATAAGTACTTTGCAACTGCTTACCACTTTGTCATATTGTACTTTTCATAAGAGAAAAATATACAAAACAAGTTCAGTGTATGTACACCTAACCAAAACGTTTTGCTTTTCTTCTCTCACTTCTTTACTAAGTGCTGAAAAGTACCTCTAAAACTTTCAAAAAAGTCCTTTAAAAGTTTTTAAAGTTTTTTTTCTGTTCTTTAAAAAAAAGTTCTGAAACTTTTTATTTCTTTTTCTGTCCCTTAAACCTTTTCTATCATGTCTGGTACAGGCCAAACTCTTGATCTGGCCAGCATAGCTTATGACAACCTTAGCTGGAAGGAAGCAAGGAGTCTCTGCATAGACAGAGGTTTAGGGGTAGGGAAGAATCCCTCAAGACAAGTGTTGGTTAATATGCTCATTGAACAAGATAAGACCTTAGGTGGCACTTCTGGTGAGAAATTAGCTGATGGTTCCCAATCTGATTCTGGGGCACCCCTAGCAAAAGATTTGGGAGGGAATCTTGCCAACCTGCCCCTTAGCAGGCCACCTAGCATAGCTGGTACTGATGTGAATTCACATCACAGTAATAGTGTTGCTTCTCATCACAGTAGAATTGTTACTTCTGTAGGCCAGAATGTTAGAGTGCCATCTGTTAGGGCCAGGTCTCCCTCTGTTCATTCTCACCATTCTTCTGTATCAAGACATGCCCAACCCACCCACCCTGATGACAGTGTGTTAGAAAGGGAGCTCCATAGATTGAGAGTGGAAGAATCCAGGCTGAAGCTCAAGAAGCAACAGCTGGATTTAGATAGGCAGTCCTTTGATTTAGAAAAAGAAAGACAGAGGTTGGGGTTAGGACCCCATGGTGGCAGCAGCAGTATTCCAAATAGTCATCCTGCAAAAGAGCATGATTCTAGGAATCTGCATAAGATAGTTCCCCCTTACAAGGAGGGGGATGACATTAACAAGTGGTTTGCTGCACTTGAGAGGGCCTGTGTTGTACAGGAGGTCCCTCAAAGGCAGTGGGCTGCTATCCTATGGTTATCTTTCAGTGGAAATGGTAGGGATAGGCTCCTTACTGTTAAAGAAAGTGATGCCAATAATTTTACAGTTCTTAAGAATGCACTCCTAGATGGTTATGGCTTAACCATTGAACAGTACAGGATGAAGTTCAGAGAAACCAAAAAGGAGTCTTCACAAGACTGGGTCGACTTTGTTGACCATTCAGTGAAGGCCTTGGAGGGGTGGTTACATGGCAGTAAAGTTTCTGACTATGAAAGCCTGTATAACTTAATCCTGAGAGAGCATATTCTTAATAATTGTTTGTCTGATTTGTTACACCGGTACCTGGTAGACTCTGATCTGACCTCTCCCCAAGAATTGGGAAAGAAGGCAGACAAATGGGTCAGAACAAAGGTGAACAGAAATGTTCATACAGGAGGTGACAAGGATGGCAAGAAGAAGGATGGTAAGTCTTCTGACAAGGGCGGGGACAAATCTAAAAATGAGTCTTCATCAGGCCCACAAAAACACTCTGGTGGGGGTGGTGGGCCCAAATCCTCTTCAAATCAAAACAAAGAAAATAAACCATGGTGCTATTTATGTAAAATAAAAGGCCATTGGACAACAGATCCCAGTTGTCCAAAGAAAAGCACCAAGCCTCCTACCACTACAACCCCTGCTGCTACACTTAGTGCCCCTAGTAATAGCAGTGGTGGTGGGAGCAAACCTACTAATAGCCTATACAAGGGAGTAGCTGGGCTCACTTTTAGTAACTTAGTTGGGGTTGTTCTGATTAGGGAGACCACAGAGGCTGTGTTAGTCTCTGAGGGGGCTATTGATTTAGCCACCTTGGTTGCTTGTCCCCTTAACATGGATAAGTACAAGCAACTACCCCTAATAAATGGTGTTGAGGTTCAGGCCTACAAGGACACAGGTGCCAGTGTTACAATGGTAATAGAGAAACTGGTCCACCCTGAACAACACCTACTTGGTCACCAGTACCAAGTAACCGATGCTCATAACAACACTCTTAGCCACCCCATGGCTGTTGTGAATCTCAACTGGGGGGGGGGTTCTTGTCCAAAGAAAGTTGTGGTTGCCTCAGATTTACCTGTAGACTGTCTATTAGGGAATGATTTAGAGACATCAGCTTGGGCAGAAGTGGAGTTGGAGGCTCATGCAGCAATGCTGGGCATTCCAGGGCATATTTTTGCTTTGACCAGGGCTCAGGCCAAAAAGGAAAAAGGACAGGGTGACTTGGATCCCGGAAGAATGGACCAAGTGCTCCCTAAAGCTAGGGTTAGTAAAGGTAAAACACTACCTACTGTCCCTCCCTCCACAGTGGATTCAACTTCTGAGGAAGAAGAATTTCCACCCTGTGCAGAACCTACACCAGAGGAGCTGGAAGCAGACACTGCTGAGCTTTTGGGTGAAGGGGGGCCTGCCAGGGAGGAGCTGAGTGTGGCACAGCATAACTGTCCCACACTAGAGGGTCTAAGGCAGAAAGCTGTCAAACAAGCAAATGGGGATGTCAGTGACTCTCACAGAGTTTACTGGGAGGACAACCTTTTTTACACTGAATCAAGGGATCCAAAACCTGGAGCTGCCAGGAGATTGGTGATTCCTCAGGAGTACAGAAAGTTCCTCCTAACTCTAGCCCACGACATTCCCTTAGCTGGACATTTGGGGCAAATGAAAACTTGGGACAGGCTTGATCCCTTGTTTCATTGGCCTAGAATGTCAGAGGACACAAAGGAATTTTGTAAGTCCTGTGAAACCTGTCAAGCCAGTGGCAAGACAGGTGGCACCCCAAAGGCACCCCTTATTCCACTGCCTGTTGTTGGGGTTCCCTTTGAAAGGGTAGGGGTTGACATAGTTGGCCCCCTTGACTCTCCTACTGCTTCAGGCAATAGGTTTATCTTGGTGGTAGTGGGCCATGCCACCAGATATCCTGAAGCAATTCCTCTAAGAACCACTACAGCTCCTGCAGTGGCAAAGGCCCTCCTGGGAATCTTTTCCAGGGTGGGCTTTCCAAAAGAGGTGGTATCAGACAGGGGAAGCAATTTCATGTCTGCTTACTTAAAGGCCATGTGGAAGGAATGTGGTGTGACATACAAGTTCACCACACCCTATCATCCACAAACAAATGGACTGGTGGAGAGATTTAACAAAACTCTCAAAGGTATGATAATGGGACTCCCTGAAAAACTCCGCAGGAGATGGGATATCCTGTTACCGTGCCTCCTTTTTGCCTACAGGGAGGTACCCGAAAAAGGAGTGGGCTTCAGCCCCTTTGAACTCCTATTTGGACACCCTGTGAGAGGTCCCCTAACACTTGTGAAGGAGGGTTGGGAACAACCTTTAAAAGCTCCAAAGCAAGACATAGTGGACTATGTACTTGGCCTAAGATCTAGGATGGCTGAGTACATGAAAAAGGCCAGTAAAAACCTTCATGCCAGCCAAGAGCTCCAAAAGCAATGGCATGACCAAAAGACTGTTTTAGTTCAGTACCAACCAGGGCAGAAAGTGTGGGTCTTGGAGCCTGTGGCCCCAAGAGCACTCCAAGACAAATGGAGTGGACCCCACATAATTGTTGAAAAGAAGGGTGAAGTCACCTACTTAGTTGACTTAGGCACTGCCAGGAGTCCCCTTAGGGTGCTCCATGTCAATCGCCTGAAACCCTACCATGACAGGGCTGATCTCACCCTGCTCATGGAAACAGATGAGGGACAGGAAGAAGAGAGTGACCCTCTCCCTGATCTCTTCTCTTCCACAGAACAAGATGCTCTAGTGGAAGGTGTAGTACTGGCAGATTGTCTTACTGCTTAGAAGAAAGACCACTGCATAAATCTCCTGGGTCAGTTTTCTGAGCTCTTCTCTACTGTTCCAGGCACCACTTCTTGGTGTGAGCACAATATAGATACTAGAGACAGCTTGCCTGTCAAAAGTAAGATCTATAGGCAGCCTGACCATGTCAGAGACTGCATAAAGCAAGAAGTGCAGAAAATGCTTGAACTGGGAGTGGTTGAGCACTCTGAAAGTCCATGGGCCTCTCCTGTGGTACTTGTACCAAAACCTCATTCCAAAGATGGTAAAAGGGAAATTAGATTTTGTGTTGACTACAGATGTCTCAACCAGGTAACCAAAACTGATGCTCACCCTATATACCCAGGGCAGATGAGCTAATAGATACACTGGCATCTGCCAAGTATCTAAGCACCTTTGATTTGACTGCAGGGTATTGGCAGATCAAGTTATCAGAGGATGCAAAATCAAAAACTGCATTTTCAACCATTGGAGGACATTACCAATTCACAGTAATGCCTTTTGGATTGAAAAATGCACCTGCCACTTTTCAAAGGTTGGTAAACACAGTCATGCAAGGGCTGGAAGCTTTTAGTGCAGCCTATCTTGATGATATAGCTGTCTTTAGTTCTAGCTGGGATGATCACCTGGTCCACCTATGGAAAGTTTTGGAGGCCCTGCAAAAGGCAGGCCTCACTATCAAGGCTTCAAAGTGCCAGATAGGGCAGGGGAAGGTGGTTTATCTGGGACACCTGGTAGGTGGAGAACAGATTGCACCACTTCAGGGGAAAATCCAAACTATTATAGATTGGGTTCCCCCTACAACACAGACTCAGGTGAGAGCCTTTTTAGGCCTCACTGGGTACTACAGGAGGTTTATAAAGAACTATGCCTCCATTGCAGCCCCTCTTAATGACGTCACATCTAAGAAAATGCCTAAGAAGGTATTATGGACAGCAAACTGTCAGAAAGCTTTTGAGGAGCTGGAGCAGGCCATGTGCTCTGCATCTGTCCTGAAAAGCCCCTGTTACTCCAAAAAATTCATTGTCCAAACTGATGCATCTGAATTAGGGGTAGGGCAGTCTTATCACAACTTAATTCTGAGGGCCAGGATCAACCTGTTGCTTTTATCAGCAGGAGGTTGACCCCTAGAGAAAAGCGTTGGTCTGCCATAGAGAGGGAGGCCTTTGCTGTGGTCTGGGCACTGAAGAAGTTGAGGCCATACCTGTTTGGCACTCACTTCATTGTTCAGACAGACCACAAACCTCTACTTTCGCTAAAACAAATGAAAGGTGAAAACCCTAAATTGTTGAGGTGGTCCATATCCCTACAGGGAATGGACTATACAGTGAACATAGACCTGGGAGTACCCACTCCAATGCAGATGGACTCTCCAGATATTTCCACTTAGACAATGAAGACTCATCAGGTCATGGCTAGTCTTATTGTCCTTCGTTTGGGGGGGGTTGTGTAGGAAAGTACCATCTTGCCTGGCATGTTACCCCCATATTTCACTGTATATATGTTGTTTTAGTTGTATGTGTCACTGGGACCCTGCCAGACAGGGCCCCAGTGCTCATAAGTGTGCCCTATATGTGTTACCTGTGTTATGTCTAACTGTCTCACTGAGGCTCTGCTATCCAGAACCTCAGTGGTTATGCTCTCTCATTCTCTTTCCAAAATGTCACTAACAGGCTAGTGACCAATTTCACCAATTTACATTGGCAGACTGGAACACCCTTATAATTCCCTAGTATATGGTACTGAGGTACCCAGGGTATTGGGGTTCCAGGCGATCCCTATGGGCTGCAGCATTTCTTATGCCACCCATAGGGAGATCTGACAATTCTTACACAGGCCTGCCAGTGCAGCCTGAGTGAAATAACGTCCACTGTATTTCATAGCCATTTACCACTGCACTTAAGTAACTTATAAGTCACCTATATGTCTAACCTTTACCTGGTAAAGGTTGGGTGCTAAGTTACTTAGTGTGTGGGCACCCTGGCACTAGCCAAGGTGCTCCCACATTGTTCAGGGCAAATTCCCTGGACTTTGTGAGCGCGGGGACACCATTACACGCGTGCACTATACATATGTCACGACATATGTATAGCGTCACAATGGTAACTCCGAACATGGCCATGTAACATGTCTAGGATCATGGAATTGTCACCCCAATGCCATTCTGGCATTGGGGAGACAATTCCACGATCCCCCGAGTCTCTAGCTCAGACCCGGGTACTGCCAAACTACCTTTCCCGGGGTTTCACTGCAGCTGCTGCTGCTGCCAACCCCTCAGACAGGTTTCTGCCCTCCTGGGGTCCAGCCAGGCTTGACCCAGGAAGGCAGAACAAAGGACTTCCTCAGAGAGAGGGTGTTACACCCTCTCCCTTTGGAAAAAGGTGTCATGGCTGGGGAGGAGTAGCCTCCCCCAGCCTCTAGAAATGCTTTGATAGGCACAGATGGTGCCCATCTCTGCATAAGCCAGTCTGCACCAGTTCAGGGATCCCTCAGCCCTGCTCTGGCGCGAAACTGGACAAAGGAAAGGGGAGTGACCACTCCCCTGACCTGCACCTCCCAGGGGAGGTGCCCAGAGCTCATCCAGTGTGCTCCAGACCTCTGCCATCTTGAAAACAGAGGTGCTGCTGGCACACTGGACTGCTCTGAGTAGCCAGTGCCAGCAGGTGACGTCAGAGACTCCTTCTGATAGGCTCTTACCTGTGTTGCTAGTCTATCCTCCTTCCTAAGTAGCCAAACCTCCTTTGCTGGCTATTTAGGGTCTCTGCTTTGGGGAATTCTTTAGATAACGAATGCAAGAGCTTATCAGAGTTCCTCTGCATCTCTCTCTTCACCTTCTGCCAAGGAATCGACCGCTGACTGCTCTGGACGCCTGCAAAACTGCAACAAAGTAGCAAAGACGACTACTGCGACCTTGTAACGCTGATCCGGCCGCCTTCTCGACTGTTTTCCTGGTTGTGCATGCTGTGGGTGTAGTCTGCCTCCTCTCTGCACTAGAAGCTCAGAAGAAATCTCCCGTGGTTCGATGGAATCTTCCTCCTGCAACCGCAGGCACCAAAAGACTGCATCACCGGTCCTCTGGGTCCATTCTCAGCATGACTAGCGTAGTCCCTGGAACTCAGCAACTCTGTCCAAGTGACTCCCACAGTCCAGTGACTCTTCAGTCCAAGATTGGTGGAGGTAAGTCCTTACCTCCCCACGCTAGACTGAATTGCTGGGTACCGTGTGATTTGCAGCTGCTCCGGCTCCTGTGCACTGTTCTAGGATTTCCTTTGTGCACAGCCAAGCCTGGGTCGCCAGCACTCTAACCTGCAGTGCACGACCTCCTGAGTTGTCCTCCGGCGTCGTGGGACTTTCTTATGTGACTTTGGGTGAGCTCTGTTCACTCCACTTTGTAGTGCCTGTTCCGGCACTTCTGCGGATGGTGCTTGCTTCTGAGTGGGCTCTTTGTCTTGCTGGACGCCCCCTCTGTCTCCTCACGCAATTGGCAACATCCTGGTCCCTCCTGGGCCACAGTAGCATCCAAAAAACCCTAACAGTGACCCTTGCAGCTAGCAAGGCTTGTTTGCGGTCTTTCTGCACGGAAACACCTCTGCAAGCTTCTTCACGACGTGCGACATCCATCCTCCAAAGAGGAAGTTCCTAGTCCTCTTCGTTCTTGCAGAATCCATATCTTCTACCATCCAGTGGCAGCTTCTTTGCACCCACAGCTGGCATTTTCTGGGCTTCTGCCCACTCCCGACTTGATCGTGACTCTTGGACTTGGTCCCCTTGTTCCACAGGTACTCTTGTCCGGAAATCCATTGTTGTTGCAGTGCTGGTGTTGGTCTTCCTTGCAGAATTCCCCTATCACGACTTCTGTGCTCTCTGAGGAACTTAGGTGCACTTTGCACCCACTTTTGAGGGTCTTGGGGTGGGCTATTTTTCTAACCCTCACTGTTTTCTTACAGTCCCAGCAACCCTCTACAAGGTCACATAGGTTTGGGGTCCATTCGTGGTTCGCATTCCACTTCTAGAGTATATGGTTTGTGTTGCCCCTGTACCTATGTGCTCTCATTGCAATCTATTGTGCCTATACATTGCTTGCACTGTTTTCTATTGCTATTACTGCTTAATTTTGGTATTGTCTACATATATCTTGTGTATATTTGCTATCCTCATACTGAGGGTACTCACTGAGATACTTTTGGCATATTGTCATAAAAATAAAGTACCTTTATTTTTAGTATATCTGTGTATTGTGTTTTCTTATGATATTGTGCATATGACACCAGTGGTATAGTAGGAGCTTTACACGTCTCCTAGTTCAGCCTAAGCTGCTCTGCTAAGCTACCTTTTCTATCAGCCTAATCTGCTAGACACCTCTTCTACACTAATAAGGGATAACTGGACCTGGTGCAGAGTGTAAGTATCCCTTGGTACCACTACAAACCAGGCCAGACTCCTACTTTAGGCGGGCAGGCAGCAAGTGTGAATCAATCCACCCCACCCTCAGAGAGTAATGTAGCTCCAGTGTGAACCCTGATTTCTTCTGGGCACACTGTTGATCCCACCTGGAAACTGGATATTCCAGTCCTAACTGGAGTAGTATTTGTTGTGGGACTTTTCTTGGGACGGGTCTTGTCTCCAGTTTGGTGTCCATGTTGACTACAGATTCGACACCAGGCCTTCCTGGGATCAAAGTTTTTACCTTTATACCCAGTTGTGGACTGTGAAGAGACTCTGGGCCCTCACTCTTGAGCAGGTTTTTGGGGCCCTGTAGAAGACTCTTTACTTTTGCCCTTGGATGTCTCACCATTCTTCCCCTGGGAGGCTTTGTGACTCCTTTCTTTTGAACATCCCCTGTGGAAGTCTTGGTCACCCTAGTCTTGACCCAATGGTCTGCCTTCTTTCCCAATTCTTGGGGAGAAATTGGACCTAGGTCTACCAGACGTTGATGCAGTTTGTCATTGAAACAATTACTTAACAGATGTTCTTTCTTAAACAAGCTATATAGCCCATCATAATCATTTACACCACTGCCAGTTATCCAACCATCTAGTGTTTTGACTGAGAAGTCAACAAAATCAACCCAGGTTTGGCTCGAGGATTTTTGAGCCCCCCTGAACCTAATCCTGTACTCCTCAGTTGAGAATCCAAAGTCCTCAATCAGGGTAGCGTTCATGAGGTCCTAAGATTCTGCATCTTTACCAGAGTGTGAGGAGTCTATCCCTACACTTTCCAGTGAACATTTCCCAAAGGAAAGCACCCCAGTGAGATGTGTTTACTTTTCTAGTTGCACAAGCCCTCTCAAAAGCTGTGAACCATTTGGTGATGCCATCACCATCTTCATATTTTGTTACAAACCCTTTGGGGTTTTATAGGATGTCAGTATTCTCTCTGACCCTGTTTATGTTGCTGCCACCATTGATGGGAATTAAACCAATCTCTTGTCTTTCCCTTTCTATGGCTAGGAGCTGCTTTTCCAAAGCCAATCTTTTGGCCATCCTGGCTAACAGGAGGCCCTCTTCATTGAGGCTGCCATCAATACTTCCAGAGGTACTGGTCTCCCCTGTGGAAGAACCAGTCTCTCTGACTATGATTTGTGGAGTCAGGGTTTGAGGAACTCTGTTCTCCCTGGTTAGGACAGTAGGGGGGAATTCATCCTCCTGTTCACTAACTTCCCCATCTGAAGGATTATCCTCAGAGGGGTGGTCCCTTGTGAACTCTGCCAAAAGCTCCTGGAGCTTTACATTGGTAGGGTTGGACCCAGTTTTTATCTTTTTAAGTTTACAGAGAGTCTTTAACTCTGACATCCCAAGATGCAGGTAAGGGGTGAGGTTGAGTTTCATCACCATCTCATCTGTATTAGACATTATCACTCTAAAAGTTGGGATTACTTTTTAAGAATCTAAAAACTACTTCTAGAACTTAAATCCAAACTTTTAAACTCTAAAATAAATGCTAACAGGGACTTACACAATGCCCTAGCAGGACTTTTAACAATTTAGAAAAATAGATCGAATTGCAAAAATCAATTTCTAATGAAATTTTTTGGAATTTAGTCGTGTGATCAGGTATTGGCTGAGCAGTCCAGCAAATGCAAAGTCTTAGACCCCACCGCTGATCCACCAATGTAGGAAGTTGGCTCTGTATATACTATCTCAAAGTGAGAGATAGTGTGCGCAGAGTCCAAGGGTTCCCCTTAGAGGATGATAGTGGCAAAATAAGATAATACTAATGCTCTATTTTGTGGTAGTGTGGTCGAGCAGTAGGCTTATCAGAGGGTAGTGTTAAGCATTTGTTGTACACACACAGCCAATAAATGAGGGACACACTTAAGGCCAGTAGGACTTAACTCCAGGCCAATAGTTTTTATATAGAAAAATATATTTTCTTAAATTATTTCAGAACCACCAGATTCAAGATTTGAGGTAAGTACATAAAATGCAAGGTACTTCACACAGGTAAGTATAGAATTTTGATTCAAAGCAGTAGTACACACAGTATATGTTAAAATGGCAATAAGCTATTTTAAAAGTGGACACAGTGCAAAAATCAACAGTTCCTGGAGAGGTAAGTTTGGTTAGGTTTTTCAGGTAAGTAAAGGATTTACACAGTCAGTCTCCTGGGCATAGATAGCCCACCGTTGGGGGTTCAAGACAACCCAAAAGCCACAGCACCAGCAACACAGGGCCTGTCAGGTGCAGAGGTCAAAGGAGGGCCCAAAATACATAGGCACCTATGGAGAACAGGGGTGCTCCGGTTCCAGTCTGCTAGCAGGTAAGTACCTGCGTCCTCAGGGAGCAGACCACGGGGGTTTGTAGAGCACTGGGGGAGACACAAACAAGCCCACAAAACACACCCTCAGTGGCACAGGGGTGGTCGGGTGCAGTGGGCAAAGTAGGCATCCGGTTTGCTAATGATAGCAATGGAGGGGCCCGGGGGTCACTTAGGCGATGCAGGCAGGGCACAGGGGAGCTTCTCGGGCCAGCCACTGTAGGATGCTGGCCTGGCTTGTAGTGGGTACCAAAGATACTTACACCTTGTGCCAGGTCCAGTTATCCCTTATTAGTAGAATAGAGGTGTTTCTAGCAGCTTAGGCTGATAGAAGGTAGCTAAGGCAAAGCAGCTTATGCTGAACTAGGGGACATGCAAAGCTCCTACTATACCACTTATATCATATGCACAATATCATAAGAAAACACAATACACAGAATTACTGTAGGAGGCTGGCCTGGCTTGTAGTGGGTACCAGAGGTACTTACACCTTGTGCCAGGTCCAGTTATCCCTTATTAGTGTAGAAGAGGTATTTCTAGCAGCTTAGGCTGATATAAGGTAGCTATGGCAAAGCAGCTTAGGCTGAACTAGGAGACATGTAAAGCTCCTACTACACCACTGGTGTCATATGCACAATATCATAAGAAAACACAATACACAGAAGTTCTAAAAAGAAAGGTACTTTATTTTTATGACAATATGCCTCTCAGTGAGTACCCTCAGTATGAGGATAAATTATATACACAAGATATATGTACAAACCAAAATTATGCAAGTAATAGCAAGAAAAGTAATGCAAGCAGTGTAAAGTTACAGTAGACTGCAATAGGAGCACATAGGTATAGGGGCAACACAAACCATATACTCCAAAAGTGGAATGCGAACCACGAATGGACCCCAAACCTATGTGAGCTCGTAGAGGGTCGCTGGGACTGTAAGAAAACAGTGAGGGTTAGAAAAATAGCCCACCCCAAGACCCTGAAAGGTAGGTGTAAAGTGCACCTACTACCCCAAGAGAGCACAATAGTCGTGATAGGGGGATTCTGCAAGAACAATAAACACCAGCAGTGCACTGACAATGGATTTCTGGACCTGAGGACCTGCAAGGCAAGGGGACCAAGTCGAATAGTCGCAACAGTGACCAGGGGGGGCAGGAGCCCAGGAAACCCCGGATGAAGGTGCAAGGAAGCTGCCTCCGATGGAAGAAGCTTGGAGTTCTGCAAGAACGAGGGGGACTAGGGACTTCTCCTTTGGAAGACGGATGTCCCACGTCGCGATGAAGGTTGCGGAAGTGTTCCCACGCAAAAATACTGCAAACAAGCCTTGCTAGCTGCAAGGGTCGCGGTAGAGGATTTTGGGTGCTGCTGAGGACCAGGAAGGACCAGGAAGGACCAGGAAGGACCAGGATGTTGCCTCTTGGAGGAGGAGACAGAGGGGGCGCTCAGCAACTCAGAGAGCCCTCACAGAAGCTGTAGTGAATCCTAGAGTGTTTTAACGGGATAACAGGAGTTAGCTTAGCCGTAGGCTTGTAAACTCGTGCCCCCGTCACCTAGTGACTTTTAACCTACTTAGCTTGCTCTGTCTTAGTCCATTTAATTATTTATTTCCTTGGCGGCCTTGTTTATAGTTAGGCCACTTGTTATGGGTTCTATTATCAGAGTCACTGCGCCAAGGCGTGAAGATCAAGCACGAAAGACAAACATACAGTAGGTATTCACACTTAGGGATTTTCCCTCTCTATACTTTCGAGGGATTGTTAATATTAATTGCCGTCCCAAGCATGCCTGTTATCTATTGTTATGAATAACACTTATGTCAGGGGACCTTGTAGATCTGTATAAATACAACACACTTTAGACATATAATCAGAGGGATTCCGACCAGAGGGCATCGCCACCATCGCTGATACCGATGCTGCAGTCATCTTGACGCTGACCCAGTCTTCGTGTCCCTGCCGAGTCTGAGATAGAGACCTCATTCCAAGGTAACGATGGTTGGGGGCTCCTCTCATGGACACAGCTTTGCCAGATTAGGTTTAAAGAACCCAGCTCTCCTTTTAGGTAGGAGGTTAGGCCTATTCTCCTTAGGGTATTAGGGCTTATTCCATCTTATACATATACATATATTTCTTTCATATATTGCACAATGGTGGGGGTCTTTATAACAATGACTCTCTTCTTCACAATACTGTTGCTTGGTATATTCATTATCCTAATCATTGCAGTTCATGCTACTTATCACAAATTGCGTTGAATAAAAACTATTATAACTTCACTGCATCTGTGTTATTGCCTTTGTTTGTATGAGACATAATAAATCTGTGAGAAAAGGGTAATTTCCGTTTAACCACGACAACCCTTACTTTGAGTCCATGCGTAAGCGACTGCTACAAATCACCTTTTACGATTGTGTTTCTGGTGAGGTACTGCTAGTAAGCCGGTAAGGTTTGGACAACAGTTACAACTAGTTGTAGGAAGAAACTTAGGGCCTGATTCCGACTTTGGCGGGCGGCGGAGGCCGCCCGCCAAAGTCCCGCTGACAAATGACCGCACCGCGGTCAAAAGACCGCGGCGGCCATTCTTACATTTCCGCTGGGCCGGCGGGCGCTCTCCCAAAGAGCGCCCGCCGGGCCAGCGGAAATGCCCCTGCAACGAGGATGCCGGCTCCGAATGGAGCCGGCGGAGTTGCAGGGGTGCGACGGGTGCAGTGGCACCCGTCGCGTATTTCAGTGTCTGCATTGCAGACACTGAAATACTTTGTGGGGCCCTCTTACGGGGGCCCCTGCAGTGCCCATGCCATTGGCATGGGCACTGCAGGGGCCCCCAGGGGCCCCGCGGCACCCCCTACCGCCATCCTGTTCCTGGCGGGAGACCCACCAGGAACAGGATGGCTGTAGGGGGTGTCAGAATCCCCATGGCGGCGGAGCGCGCTCCGCCGCCATGGAGGATTCTGTAGGGCAGTGGTAAACCGGCGGGAGACCGACGGTTGACCCTTTCTGGCCGCGGCTGAACCGCCGCGGTCAGAATGCCCTTGGGAGCACCGCCAGCCTGTTGGCGGTGCTCCCGTGGTCGGTGACCCTGGTGGTCACCGGCCGCCAGGGTCAGAATGACCCCCTTAGTCACCTACAAACGAAAGTACTGTCATCCTGAGACCAGCAGTCTTGCTCAGAGCAAGAGTCCAAACTACGACATGGTGCCACTAACGATGGTGTTTAGGCACTAATTTACGGATACCCTGACTATTACTGTCTCACAGACAACAGGTACCCTCAGTACCATTATACGGAGACGTCCGTGGTCTCTGGGAGAATCCTCCTCAGCCAAACAGGTAACACCTAATTAGGCTGTAGGTTGTTCGAGTTCGAACTCACAAAAGGAAAAACTTCCCCTATTTTGGTGTTCCGTTTCTCTAAACGACTATGGCTAATACCATAGACATTCCTGCAAATGCTAGACATGCACTTACACAACATTTATAAGCGCATGGCCTTACGGAAGAGGGCGGGATGTTCCTCTGATTATAGAAGCGACTGAAGCCTACTAAACAGAAACATTTTACTGTTGGGTTGCCTTTCCTGAGGCTGACCAACGAACGCACACATTTCACACTTATGACATTGCGGACGTACCCGTAAGATACGAAGCATACCAGTATCATGAAATATCGCTCACATATCAAGAGCATCAGAACTGGTTTGAAGGCTCCCTACCACATGTACTACGAAGGGTGTGGCTAGGTCCTTTAAGTAATGAAGGGCCTACATGGCCCATGTTTGCCACTTATACACCTCACCCAGGCATACAGACTATGCCGATCGTAGATTTAAGAATATTATATAATGAATTAGTGGCATTATATAGACGATTGGTTCAGTTCGTAATGCGAACATTGAACACTACACCAGCGCGTCCAGCACCACCAGTAGCTGGTGGATATCAATTGGCTACTGGGATTAATCCACAAACAGTGCATACCATTATGGGTAAAGTGCCCACGGAACGAGAAAAAATACCGTTCTGGATTGCACAGAAAACAAATCAGCTGGAAGCTGTGTTCCCCCATACGGGGCCACAGGAGAAACATAGATTGCTAACTATGTGCTTGCCATTCGGGATGGTTCCCTCGGTGGATGAATGTGCCACTTGGGGTACAGTCTTCGCTGACGTTTATACTGCCACACATGGTACCCCTACACTTGCCAATTTACCGGAAGTGTTAAAACAAATACAAAATGAGCATGGGGCTGCACCGGCCCTGGATCTGGGGATAAAATTGATGCGTAACTTTGACGCCGTCTCCTCGATAATACTAAGTAATATTAAAGGGGAAGCAGTGGCACTGGCAATACGCCAGCATCTCCGGGAAACTCCAAATGTGGAACAAGAGTGACAGCTACCGAAAATAATCTCCGATACCTATACTAGTATAGGACGGGATGGGTTGGGAGCCAAACCTAAAAAATTGGACATACCGAGTACCGCCCATAAGGAAGGTACGAAGCAAGCACAGGAGGGCTCTAAAAAGCGCTGGGACAAACAAAAAGATTTCAAAGACAGGAGAAATGAAAGAGCTGATTCTCCACATCCAGAGTACTCCGAAAGGAGGTATAATCTCAGGAATAGGGATAACATTAGAACTCCAGACAGATATACTGATTCACGTCCCTCTCGTTCCTTTCAGGACGCACCGGATAAACGTAGCGAGAGAGGGGGCCGTCAAGATCGACGTCCGGAATACGTGAAAGAAAAGAAAGACTCGCCGCAGTCTACCAGTAAAAAAGAAGAAAAGACTCCTCAACAAAAGCCACAATTTAAAAAGAAGAAAGTGGCAGCACTGACCGTTAAAAATGGCAGTAGTATTGAAAACACTGTTGAGGAACAAGAGGTGGGCAGTGACTCTGTTGGACAGCGCGGCAGAGGTCACGATATGTCGCCAGAGTCTGAAAGATCATCTGGATGCGACAGCAACTAGTGATTACATCGCGGTTGAGACGGCGGATGGCCGCGTTCTCCCACCCGATCGTGTTTATGATTTAACAATTCAGATAGAGGAAGACGTGGAATGCATTATTAGTGTAATATTTTGGGATGAACTTACTAGTGATATCCTGTTGGCCGAGAGAGACTGGCCATCTGAACATGTCCGCAAGCTCCCACATGGGGAAGATGCCATTTTGCGTTCTTTCTCCGATCTTTTTCCGGAGGCAGACAAAAAAGCGTATGCTGCTGAATGGGCTTTAGCGCAGGCTCCTGCATTATACCGTAATCATGTAGGTTGGGACAAGGACTCTCCTTGTCATGTTATTCCCGTTCGGTCTACACCACACCCGCAGCCACAATACCCTGTTAAACATGAAGCAAAAGCTCCAGTAACAGAGATACTGTCACAACTTGAATACCAGGGAGTAATTGAGCCCTGTACATCGGCAATGAATAATCCGCTATTTCCCGTTGCGAAACCTGATCATTCATATAGAATAGTGGTTGATTATAGACACTTAAATAGTCATACACGTACATATGCTATACAAAATTCACACAGCACAGCGTTGATCAATAATATAGTGCGTAAAAAATATAAAACTACATTGGATATATCTAATGGGTTTTTCTGCCAGAATTTAGCACATGAAAGTAGGGACCTAAGTGCATTTTCCTTTGGCTCTCAGAAACGCTTTTGTCCTTTACCCCAAGGCTATAAAAACAGCCCAGGACTGTTTTCGGCCCGTGTAACATCAATCTTACACGAGCTTGATTCCGATGCATTATCGTATGTGGATGACATCTATCTCACTGACGACACCCTCGACATTCATCTTGCAAGGGTCGATCGGATAATTTTGGGATTTGCAGCCTTCGGCTATAAATTTAATTTTAAGAAAAGCAAGATAGCTTCTCTTAGTGTATTGTTCCTAGGATATGAACTATCAAACGAGGGAAAGAGCCTGGCCCCGCACTTCCTAGAAAAGTGTGCTCAGCTACAGCCTCCAAACACGCTTAAGAAATTACAGTCATTACTGGGTTTCTTTAATTTTGGCAGAACATACATTCCAGATTATGCTGAACGCATCAAACCACTTTATGACTTAATTCAGCCCAATTTTTCTAGCAGGCGATGGACGATTGAACACACACACATCCTTAGGGACATACAACGGGACATGCTGGAAGCTAGACACTTGTACACACGTGACAATAAAACAAATTTGGTCATCAGGATAATAGCTGGTGCCCTTGGATTTACCGATGTCACCTTTAATGAGGGTGACACAGTGCCGATAGCATACAAATCACATTTGTACTCCAATGCAGAGAAACGTTTTGCTCCTACTGAAAAAATTCTGACAGCAGTTCAGATGGCCGTCATAAAGGAGAGGCCACTTGCCCAGGGGAAGCGCATTATTGTTGTCTCCCCGGTGCCGGCCTTAGAGGCTGTCACTAAAGCGAGCGTTCCGAGCGCTAAGGCATTACATCCACGCTGGATTCAATGGGCAACGTCTCTGACCACCACTGATGTTGATTATGTGTTTGACCCAAGACTTCAGATGCAAGAATTTCTCCAGTATGAACAGGAGTACCCCGCTCCTCTACACATATTGCCAATAGACAGTTATGATACCATCATTTATACTGACGGATCGGCACAACCGGCTGTGGGTACTAAACATCAATACTCGGCAGCTTGCGCAGCCGTGTGCGGGGTAATGGAAGACTGAGTTTTCCATCCTCACAATACCTACACTCAGACCTTAGGGGACTGCACAGCCCAGTTGGCCGAGCTTAAGGCTCTTCTTCTAGCGCTCGAACATTCGGAGCCAGGAACACAGACTTTAATGGTCTGTGATTCATATTACTGCATCCAGTCATACAATGAATATCTCAATCATTGGAAACTGAACAGGTTTAGAGATTCTAAAGGGAACACCATTAAACACAAAGGGGGTTATTTCAACTTTGGAGGAGGTGTTAATCCCTCCCAAATGCGTCGGTAAAGTGGCAGATATACCACCAGCCGTATTACGAGTTCATTATTTCCTATTGGACTCGTAATACGGCTGGTGGTATATCCGTCACATTTGGGACGGATTACCACCTCCTCCAAAGTTGTAATAACCCCCAAAATGTTGTGGGGGAGGGTGGCTGATCTTAAGGATAAGCTACCATGTGTCCATGTAGTTCATACATTAGGGCACCAACGTGTAGAAATACACGTTGCCGGCAATACATTGGCTGATGAAGCAGCCAAAGCATCAGTAGCTACGGCTTCTGTGGCTGCAGTGACTCGTTCTCGGACGAGGTTGGATAATGAAATACTGATTGCCGTTAAAGCTTCGGCTGCAGGCAAAACGCTTCCGAAAGGATACCCTACGAACTATACTTATCATATCAGTGCACAGAATGTTGCTTTTGCAACGATTCCTGAGGTAGGTGATCGAGTGATCCCAAATGAAGACCAAAGATTAGGGCTGATTACAGCTGCACATGAGGGTGTCGCTTCTGCACATGCTGGTATACAGGCCACTATCACCATTCTACAACAACGGTACTGGTGGCCTGGTCTATGCAGACGGACTAAACAGTATGTCCTTTGCTGTGACATTTGTCAGCAGATTAAGGGCTCAAATATCAAACGCCCTCCGCAGACATCTCTCTTAGTGTCAGACAAGCCACTCCATTGTGTGTACCTGGACCATTGTGGCCCATTGCAGCCTGATGGTGCATATAAATACATTTTTGTGGCTGTAGATTCCTGTTCTAGATTCCTGTGGGTATGGCCACAGCGGTCGGCTGATGCCCGGACTGTTATAAAAGATTTGCTGATCTTTATCGGTACATATGCGGTTGCAGCATTCCATTCGGACCAGGGCCCTGCATTTGCCTCTTTCAGGGACACCATGAGAACGATGGGTGTTGAACTCCATTACTCCTCACCATACCATCCCGAGGGAAATTCGGTCGTGGAGAGGCGGAATCGTGATCTGAAGCAGTCCCTAACAGCTCGGTATTAGGTTCAGGCCACAGTTGGTTACATCACCTATATGGGGTCCAGAGAGCACTGAATAATCTGCCAAGACGGTCCTTGGGGGGAAAGTCTCCATATGAGGTTCTCTTTGGGACACCTATGTATGTCCCCGATCTTGATGCCCCTGGTATGGTGGCAGCAGAAACACCATTTGACATAAAAGAATGTCTCGCTGTTTTACAGGAGCTTCAACAATTCTGTGATGATAAATCATCTGCAAGTGCTGCCACCTTGGGAATAAGGGAATTGGCGAAAACTTCGACTGGCTGGATTCCTAACGTTGGGGATCTGGTTCGTGGAAAGATCGCTGTGAAAAAAGAGTTCCGTCTATCATACAGAGCACCTGTACCGCTCTTGGGGATAAAAGGCACCAGGACTGTCATCCTTCCACCATTGTCTGGTTCTAAATCAAACAGATTCATCTCCATTGATGACATCAAATTACACCATGTGGCCGATTCTTCACAGTAGACCGGGAGGTCCCTTGGGTAGTTCCCGATCCCCTCTCACTACCCAACAGGACATCTATCTACATAGTAGGATGAAGATCACTACTACTGACTATGCAACTATGTCGACTGCTGTTCCTGATACTTCCTCGACCATGGGGAGGGTGGAAAATTAGCTTTTGTTGGTTCCGGTAACAATTTCGGAGAACCCCCCGCTTCAGGATTTGGCTGTATTTTACACAAACACTTCCACGACTAATAACGTTGTCTATCAAGAACTTCCACGAGCAGTGGATGAGAATTCGATGGGTCCTGTGTTTGCGGAGACTTCCTCTGGCTATTTTGTAGACATTGATGATTTTTCATCAGATTCATCCTCAACTGAGACTGACAAACTTTCCAGAGGTAGCAAATTCTATCGATGGCTTAAGAAGAACTATTTGATATATCCATGGAACTATCTCTGGTTCTGTTTGACATTTATTGCATTATTTTTATGGATTGGTTTTGTGACTGTTTTCTTTTTACTAATTAATGGTCACTATATCGCTGATCGCTCCTCTGTGGCGCCTGTTGATGTAATTTTAACACCACATCATTCATCACATAAGGTCCGACATGATTTGTCCCCTGTCAATATTACAGCTATTCCGATTCCTAATGGGATTGTATGGGACAAAGTTCCGTTCGATATATACGGGCCTACAGAGATAATTCAAATACCATACGTGTTCAAAATGTCAATGTCTGATGTTATTATACCTAATGTTGTCTCTTATGATTGGGATGTCCAAACAGTTGATTCAATGCTAACTGAAATGAAGGACTACTCCGCTTTTGGAAGTGATGATGTATATGATTATACAATGAATTATGGGGAAATGTTCTGCTATAACAATTGGGGACATCACTACCTGCGCCGTGCAACTAGATATAGGCCTCTCTTTAACTACACACAATGGGAACACTGTTCAACTCCACAGGTGGGGAGTCCAAAGTATTACAGTGACAAATTCACATACTTTTCTGGGCATGATACAAAGAAAGCTGAATCATATTATTTTAAATTACCTACAGCACAATTTAGAAAACTCTTGATAACAGATACAAAACTGATTTATTCTGATCCCTTTGTTTCCCGACTCTAGATTGAGGTTTACGAATATTGGAAGAACACTATTGATTTGAAGAGTGTATGGGGAACACAAGATTGGCAAATACAGGGTAGGGAGGCTTTGTTTCGAGCTTGCTTAATTCCTGTGCAAACGATTTTTTTAAATGACACTGTTGAGCAGACATCATGTCTGGGGTTAGCAAAAATTAAAGATCTGAACACGCCCAGTATCCCTACTCCGACAAAATTTAGAGATTGGCAACACTTTCTTAATATTTCAGAGGACAGGCTAGATGCAATGGTTAAGGCTGGTGCTTATAATTCTTCACTTTCCCGTCCCGGGGGATGGTTGGTATGGCCCACCGACACTAATGAGTGTCAGAGGCGTTTTTTGAACTCTTCAGGGGGTTTTTCCATTCATAGGCCAGACCCTCGTTTTCTATCAGGTCAACATACTGGTATAATTACAACATACAGTGTGGGTAAGCTGTGCCAGCAATGGGTACAGACAAACACTTTAACAGCGGTTAAACAACACCTGAACACTCTTTCTGACGGTATAGACTTACAAGATTTCCTATTAGGTCCTAGGATACAACGCTCGAAACGTTTTTTATATGCTATGTATAATGAAATTTGGAAGCTTTCTCAAATTGAGGCTGCTGCACGTTTAAGGCAACTTGATAAGGAGAATTTGGAAAAAACATTGGCTGTTGTCGACAATGGCATGAACACGCTATCCAACAGGATTTATTCACTGTCGAATATAGTGTCATCTGCTATTGATATCACTCAGACTGATTTGTCCCGGTTATATCATGGACAAACACAGCTGCGTTCCATCATACAGCTGGGTTGGGCATTGCAGACACTGAGAAGTGGCCACATTCCATGGAAATACATTAATGGGAGTGAACTATTCGCTGCTTTTAATTTTTCCAGGGAACAAGAGACAATGGCTAAAAGGGAGGCTCGTTTCACCTTGCTTCAAGTAGAGAAATTAGATAAGTTGCCTTTCACGGTAGCAGAGAGTCCTTCAACTATCTGGCTCATACACGGCATTAATAATTTACCGTTTTCGACCTTTCGTTTCTCGAGCTGCCTGAAACATCTTGCAGTGGGACGATATGAACGGCTAGGAGATAGCTTTATTAAGGAAGAGTGGGAGTTGCCCTTTGAGTATCGATGTCTGAACGGTGAACAGGAGGTCTTTCTTAGCGGAAGTGAATGTGAGACTACTGTTCGTCATTCCATGATATGCAAACAGGTGTCTCTTCACGGTCTTTGCAATGCGGAGGTCGCGAATTTGTCCTGTTTTCTGAACGGTACTCCCGTCCCCTTGATTCGTTCAGTGTTTCATGTACTTTCTAATGGGAGTTATGTTCTACTGAGCGATGACAGCTGTTGCGGCTTGCGACCTGGAATTGCCTACGCAATCTCAGTCACGAAGGTCGTTACGTGTTGTGGCCATGTTTTGTTACCCCCCACACGAGAGATACCAGTATCTGAAATGTGGCCCCACATTGATACTATTAATGTGAACTATGACAAGTTGAGTAGACTAAAGGCGCTATTGTTTCAGAAACAGGTTGCCTTGACATCCGCAAAAGAGATGTATGTTCTCCAGATTGCGAGATCATCAGCCGAGATACAATCCCTTTTAAATACCGATTTCCCCAAACACTTTGGAGAGTTGGTATTCAGAATATTCAATGCTTCAAGCACAACTGGGATTGTTCATTTCTTTAAGGCTGTCGGGTCTGGTTTCGTGTCCATCTTCCAGACTGTCTTCGGAGTCATCCCATCAGCCATCCATTCTCTCTTTTCCAGTGTGTTTGGTGGCTTTCCAATTATTTTGGCTATAATTGGCGGACTGCTACTGCTATTTTTTCTGATTCGCGGTGGTTGTTTTTTTCCAGCGACAGAGAGCAATGGAGCTGCTCCCGTCAACCCCGCTGTGCCGTGAACGCATGGTTCGGATCTTCGGTACACCTTTGCTGGTGGAACTGGAGTTTGACTGGTCATTGTCATTCCGGCCTCTACTCTGGTGTGTGCAACCGGTGTTCCGCTGCATATGGTGTCTCTTTGAACATCTGCCTATGTTCTGTCTTGCTGTTGCACCGACATCTCCTGTGGACCACGAACTGCTGATGTCCTCGATGAGGGTTCATACACGGTCATGCCCCTTGAGACTGAGGTTGCTCCGCGAGGCCACCTATGAGCCTTCTGTTATAAGATCTAATATGGATGAGGACGCTGCAGCGAGTGTCGATACACCGATGAATGTGGCTCACTTCTGTTCTGTGGATCCCTTTGTCCGTCCAGCTCTCGATTTCACTTCAGACGATGTTGACTCGTTTTTAAGATCCTTGAATGGTGACTTCGATGACATTCTTCAAGATCCTGCATATAACACTTGATTTGATGAATTTGCTTACCAGTTCCCGGTTCTAAAATAAGCAATTATACTAAAAGTTTGCTATACTTGTCATGGTTGATATTAACATCTCTGTATGTTTTTTAAACAAATTTTAACACACAGCAATTATTTTGTCATTAAGTGCTTTTAGTTTAGTAGCAGCTTTTTAAGCGTTTGGATTGATTTACCTTCATCATACCTGTTACGGCAATGGGGAGGGTGTAGTGAATCCTAGTTTGTTTTAACGGGATAACAGGAGTTAGCTTAGCCGTAGGCTTGTAAACTCGTGCCCCCGTCACCTAGTGACTTTTAACCTACTTAGCTTGCTCTGTCTTAGTCCATTTAATTGTTTATTTACTTTAAGATGGTGGCCTTGTTTATAGTTAGGCTACTTGTTATGGGTTCTATTATCAGTGTCACTGCGCCAAGGCGTCAAGATCAAGCACGAAAGACAAACATACAGTAGGTATTCACACTTAGGGATTTTCCCTCTCTATACTTTCGAGGGATTGTTGATATTAATTGCCGTCCCAAGCATGCCTGTTATCTATTGTTATGAATAACACTTATGTCAGGGTGTAGGAGGCTGGACTGGCTTGTAGTGAGTACCAAGGGGTACTTGCACCTTGCACCAGGCCCAGTTATCCCTTATTAGTGTATAGGGTGTCTAGCAGCATAGGCTGATAGATAATGGTAGCTTAGCAGAGCAGCTTAGGCTGAACTAGGAGACGAGTGAAGCTCCTACAGTACCACTAGTGTCACTTGCACAATATCATAAGAAAACACAATACACAGATATACTAAAAAATAAAGGTACTTTATTTTTATGACAATATGCCAAAGTATCTTAGAGTGTACCATCAGTGAGAGGATAGCAAATATACACAAGATATATGTACACAATACCAAAAATATGCAGTATAGTCTTAGAAAACAGTGCAAACAATGTATGGTTACAATAGGATGCAATGGGGACACATAGGGATAGGGGCAACACAAACCATATACTCCAAAAGTGGAATGCGAACCATGAATGGACCCCAAACCTATGTGACCTTGTAGAGGGTCGCTGGGACTATTAGAAAATAGTGAGGGTTAGAAAAATAGCCCACCCCAAGACCCTGAAAAGTGAGTGCAAAGTGCACTAAAGTTCCATAAAGGACATAGAAGTTGTGATAGGGGAATTCTGCAGGAAAGACACAAACCAGCAATGCAACAACTGTGGATTTCCAGTCGAGGGTACCTGTGGAACAAGGGGACCAAGTCCAAAAGTCACAAGCAAGTCGGAGATGGGCAGATGCCCAGGAAATGCCAGCTGTGGGTCCAAAGAAGCTGCTACTGGACAGTAGAAGCTGAGGATTCTGCAGGAACGACAAGGGCTAGAGACTTCCCCTTTGGAGGATGGATCCCCCACGCCGTGTTGAGTCGTGCAGAAGTGCTTTCCCGCCGAAAGACTGCCAACAAGCCTTGCTAGCTGCAAATCATGCAGTAAGGGTTTTTGGATGCTGCTGTGGCCCAGGAGGGACCAGGATGTCACCAATTGCGTCTGGGGACAGAGAGTGCTTCGAGCAAGACAAGGAGCCCTCTCAAAAGCAGGCAGCACCTGCAGAAGTGCCAGAACAGGCACTACAAAGAAGAGTGAAATGGTGCTCACCCGAAGTTGCACAAAGGAGTCCCACGCCGCCGGAGACCAACTTAGAAAGTCGTGCAATGCAGGTTGGAGTGCCATGGACCCAGGCTTGGCTGTGCACAAAGGATTTCCGCCGGAAGTGCACAGAGGCCGGAGTAGCTGCAAAAGTCGCGGTTCCCAGCAATGCAGTCTGGCGTGGGGAGGCAAGGACTTACCTCCACCAAACTTGGACTGAAGAGTCACTGGACTGTGGGAGTCACTTGGACAGAGTTGCTGGATTCAAGGAACCTCGCTCGTCGTGCTGAGAGGAGACCCAGGGGACTGGTGATGCAGTTCTTTGGTGCCTGCGGTTGCAGGGGGAAGATTCCGTCGACCCACAGGAGATTTATTTGGAGCTTCTAGTGCAGAGAGGAGGCAGGCTACCCCCACAGCATGCACCACCAGGAAAACAGTCGAGAAGGCGGCAGGATCAGCGTTACAGAGTTGCAGTAGTCGTCTTTGCTACTTTGTTGCAGTTTTGCAGGCTTCCAGCACGGTCAGCAGTCGATTCCTTGGCAGAAGGTGAAGAGAGAGATGCAGAGGAACTCGGATGAGCTCTTGCATTCGCTATCTAAGGAATCCCCAAAGACAGAGACCCTAAATAGCCAGAAAAGAGGGTTTGGCTACTTAGGAGAGAGGATAGGCTAGCAACACCTGAAGGAGCCTATCAGAAGGAGTCTCTGACGTCACCTGCTGGCACTGGCCACTCAGAGCAGTCTAGTGTGCCAGCAGCACCTCTGTTTCCAAGATGGCAGAGGTCTGGAGCACACTGGAGGAGCTCTGGGTACCTCCCAGGGGAGGTGCAGGTCAGGGGAGTGGTCACTCCCCTTTCCTTTGTCCAGTTTCGCGCCAGAGCAGGGCTGAGGGGTCCCTGAACCGGTGTAGACTGGCTTATGCAGAAATGGGCACCATCTGTGCCCATGAAAGCATTTCCAGAGGCTGGGAGAGGCTACTCCTCCCCTGCCTTCACACCATTTTCCAAAGGGAGAGGGTGTAACACCCTCTCTCAGAGGAAGTCCTTTGTTCTGCCATCCTGGGCCAGGCCTGGCTGGACCCCAGGAGGGCAGAAACCTGTCTGAGGGGTTGGCAGCAGCAGCAGCTGCAGTGAAACCCCTGAAAATGCAGTTTGGCAGTACCAGGGTCTGTGCTACAGACCACTGGGATCATGGGATTGTGCCAACTATGCCAGGATGGTATAGAGGGGGCAATTCCATGATCATAGACATGTTACATGGCCATATTCGGAGTTACCATTGTGTAATGGTGTCCCCGCACTCACAAAGTCCGGGGAATCTGCCCTGAACAATGTGGGGGCACCTTGGCTAGTGCCAGGGTGCCCACACACTAAGTAACTTTGCACCTAACCTTTACCAGGAAAAGGCTAGACATATAGGTGACTTATAAGTTACTTAAGTGCAGTGGTAAATGGCTGTGAAATAACGTGGACGTTATTTCACTCAGGCTGCAGTGGCAGGCCTGTGTAAGAATTGTTAGAGCTCCCTATGGGTGGCAAAAGAAATGCTGCAGCCCATAGGGATCTCCTGGAACCCCAATACCCTGGGTACCTCAGTACCATATACTAGGGAATTATAAGGGTGTTCCAGTGAGCCAATGTAAATTGGTAAAATTGGTCACTAGCCTGTTAGTGACAATTTGAAAGAAATGAGAGAGCATAACCACTGAGGTTCTGGATAGCAGAGCCTCAGTGAGACAGTTAGTCATAACACAGGTAACATAGTCAGGCACACTTATGAGCACTGGGGCCCTGGCTGGCAGGGTCCCAGTGACACATACAACTAAAACAACATATATACAGTGAAAAATGGGGGTAACATGCCAGGCAAGATGGTACTTTCCTACGCCCCCCCCCCCAAACGAAGGACATAAGTCTAGTCATTCCCTGATGGGTCTTCATTGTCTAAGTGGAAATATCTGGAGAGTCCATCTGCATTGGTGTGGGTACTCCCAGGTCTATGTTCCACTGTATAGTCCATTCCCTGTAGGGATATGGACCACCTCAACAATTTAGGATTTTCACCTTTCATTTGTTTTAGCCAAAGTAGAGGTTTGTGGTCTGTCTGAACAATGAAGTGAGTGCCAAACAGGTATGGCCTCAACTTCTTCAGTGCCCAGACCACAGCAAAGGCCTCCCTCTCAATGGCAGACCAACGCTTTTCTCTAGGGGTCAACCTCCTACTAATAAAAGCAACAGGTTGATCCTGGCCCTCAGAATTAAGTTGTGATAGGACTGCCCCTACTCCTAATTCAGATGCATCAGTTTGGACATAGAATTTTTTAGAGTAACAAGGGCTTTTCAGGACAGGTGCAGAGCACATGGCCTGCTTCAGCTCCTCAAAAGCTTTCTGACAGTTTGCTGTCCATAATACCTTTTTAGGCATTTTCTTGGATGTGAGGTCATTAAGAGGGGCTGCAATGGAGCCATAGTTCTTAATGAACCTCCTGTAGTACCCAGTGAGGCCTAAGAAGGCTCTCACTTGAGTCTGAGTAGTAGGGGGATCCCAATCAATAAATGTTTGGATTTTCCCCTGTAGTGGTGCAATCTGTTCCCCACCAACAAGGTGTCCCAGATAAACCACTTTCCCCTGCCCTATCTGGCACTTTGAAGCCTTGATAGTGAGGCCTGCCTTTTGCAGGGCCTCTAAAACTTTCCATAGGTGGACCAGGTGATCATCCCAGCTGGAGCTAAAGACAGCTATATCGTCCAAATATGCTGCACTAAAAGCTTCCAGCCCTTGCAGGACTGTGTTCACCAACCTCTGAAAAGTGGCAGGTGCATTTTTCAATCCAAAAGGCATTACTGTGAATTGGTAATGGCCTCCAATGGTTGAAAAAGCAGTTTTAGGTTTAGCATCTTCTGATAATTTGATCTGCCCATACCCTGCAGTCAAATCAAAAGTGCTTAGATACTTGGCAGATGCCAGTGTATCTATGAGCTCATCTGCCCTGGGTATAGGGTGAGCATCAGTTTTGGTTACCTGGTTGAGACCTCTGCAGTCTACACAAAACCACATTTCTTTCTTTCCATCTTTGGAATGAGGTTTTGGTACAACTACCACATGAGAAGCCCATGGACTTTCAGAGTGCTCAACCACTCCCAGTTCTAACATTTTCTGCACCTCTTGCTTTATGCAGTATCTGACATGGTCAGGCTGCCTATAGATCTTACTTTTGACAGGCAAGCTGTCTCCAGTATCTATAGTGTGCTCACACCAAGAAGTGGTACCTGGCACAGAAGAGAAGAGTTCAGAAAACTGACCCAGAAGATTTATGCAATGGTCTTTCTGCTCAGCAGTAGGACAATCAGCCAAAACTACCCCCTCCACCAGAGCATCTTGTTCTGTGGAAGAGAAGAGATCAGGAAGAGGATCACTGTCTTCTTCCTGTCCCTCATCAGTTGCCATGAGCAGGGTGAGATCAGCCCTGTCATAGTAGGGTTTCAGGCGATTGACATGGAGCACCCTAAGGGGACTCCTGGCAGTGCCTAAGTCAACTAAGTAGGTGACTTCACCCTTTTTCTCAACAATTGTGTGGGGTCCATTCCATTTATCTTGGAGTGCGCTTGGGGCCGCAGGCTCCAAGACCCACACTTTCTGCCCTGGTTGGTACTGAACCAAAACAGCCTTCTGGTCATGCCATTGCTTCTGGAGCTCTTGGCTGGCCTGAAGGTTTTTACTGGCCTTTTTCATGTACTCAGCCATCCTTGATCTGAGGCCAAGTACATAATCCACAATATCTTGTTTTGGAGCTTTTAAAGGTTGTTCCCAACCCTCCTTGACAAGTGTTAGTGGACCCCTAACAGGGTGTCCAAAGAGGAGTTCAAATGGGCTGAAGCCCACTCCTTTCTGGGGTACCTCCCTGTAGGCAAAAAGGAGGCATGGTAACAGGATATCCCATCTCCTGCGGAGTTTTTCAGGGAGACCCATAATCATGCCTTTGAGAGTTTTGTTAAATCTCTCCACCAGTCCATTTGTTTGTGGATGATAGGGTGTGGTGAACTTGTATGTCACCCCACACTCCTTCCACATGGCCTTTAAGTAAGCAGACATGAAATTGCTTCCTCTGTCTGAAACTACCTCTTTTGGGAAGCCCACCCTGGAAAAGATTCCCAGCAGGGCCTTTGCCACTGCAGGAGCTGTAGTGGTCCTTAGAGGAATTGCTTCAGGATATCTGGTGGCATGGTCCACTACCACCAAGATAAACGTATTGCCTAAAGCAGTAGGAGGGTCAAGGGGGCCAACTATGTCAACCCCTACCCTTTCAAAGGGAACCCCAACCACAGGCAGTGGAATAAGGGGTGCCTTTGGGGTGCCACCTGTCTTGCCACTGGCTTGACAGGTTTCACAGGACTTACAAAAATCTTTTGTGTCCTCAGACATTTTAGGCCAATGAAACAAGGGAACAAGCCTCTCCCAAGTTTTCATTTGCCCCAAATGTCCAGCTAGGGGAATGTTGTGAGCAAGAGTTAGGAGGAACTTTCTGTACTCCTGAGGAATCACTAATCTCCTGGCAGCTCCAGGTTTAGGAACCCTTGCCTCAGTGTACAAGAGGTTGTCCGCCCAGTAAACTCTGTGAGAGTCACTGACATCTCCATTAGCTTGTTTGACAGCTTGCTGTCTTAGACCCTCTAGTGTGGGACAGGTCTGCTCTGCCACACTCAGCTCCTCCCTGGCAGGCCCCCCTTCACCCAAAAGCTAAGCAGTGTCTGCTTCCAGCTCCTCTGGTGTAGGTTCTGCACAGGGTGGAAATTCTTCTTCCTCAGAAGTAGAATCCACTGTAGAGGGAGGGATAGTAGGTAGTGATTTACTTCTACTAGCCCTAGCTTTAGGGAGCACTTGGTCCATTGTTCCAGGATCCAAGTTTCCCTGTCCTTTTTGCTTATTGGCCTGAGCCCTGGTTAAAGCAAAAATATGCCCTGGGATGCCCAGCATTGCTGCATGAGCCTCCAACTCCACTTCTGACCAAGCTGATGTCTCCAAATCATTTCCTAGTAGACAGTCTACAGGTAAATCTGAGGCTACCACAACTTTCTTTGGACCAGTAACCCCCCCCCCAATTGAGATTTACAACAGCCATGGGGTGGCTAAGTGTGTTGTTGTGAGCATCGGTTACTGGGTACTGGTGACCAAGTAGGTGTTGTTCAGGGTGGACCAGTTTCTCTATCACCATTGTGACACTGGCACCTGTGTCCCTGTAGGCCTGAACCTCAACACCATTTATTAGGGGTAGTTGCTTGTACTTATCCATGTTAAGGGGACAAGCAACCAAGGTGGCTAAATCAATAGGCCCCTCAGAGACTAACACAGCCTCTGTGGTCTCCCTAATCAGACCAACCCCAACTAAGTTACCAAAGGTGAGCCCAGCTACTCCCTTAGATTGGCTATTAGTAGGTTTGCTCCCACCACCACTGCTATTAGTAGGGACACTAGGTGTAGCAGTAGGGGTTGTAGTGGTAGGAGGCTTGGTGCTTTTCTTTGGACAACTGGGATCTGTTGTCCAATGGCCTTTTATTTTACATAAATAGCACCATGGTTTCTTTTCTTTGTTTTGATTAGAAGAGGATTTGGGCCCACCACCCCCACCAGAGTGTTTTTGTGGGCCTGATGAAGACTCATTTTTAGATTTGTCCCCACCCTTGTCAGAAGACTTACCATCCTTCTTCTTATTGCCATCTTAGTCCCCCCCTGTATGAACTTTTCTGTTCACCCTTGTTCTGACTCATTTGTCTGCCTTCTTTCCCAATTCTTGGGGAGAGGTCAGATCAGAGTCCACCAAGCACTGGTGCAACAAATCAGACACACAATTATTAAGAATATGCTCTCTTAGGATCAAGTTATACAGGCTGTCATAATCAGTAATTTTACTGCCATGTAACCACCCCTCCAAGGCCTTCACTGAATGGTCAATGAAATCAACCCAGTCTTGTGAAGACTCCTTTTTGGTCTCTCTGAACTTTATCCTGTATTGTTCAGTGGTTAAGCCATAACCATCCAGGAGTGCATTCTTAAGAACTTTGTAATCATTGGCTTCATCTTCTGTTACAGTAAGGAGCCTATCCCTACCTTTTCCACTAAATGATAGCCATAGGATAGCAGCCCACTGCCTTTGAGGGACATCCTGTACAGCACAGGCCCTCTCAAGTGCAGCAAACCACTTGTTAATGTCATCCCCCTCCTTATAAGGGGGAACTATCTTGTGCAGATTCCTGGATTCATGCTCTTTTGCAGGATGACTATGGGGAATACTGCTGCTCCCATCATGGGTTTCTAAACCCAATTTCTGTCTCTCCTTCTCTACTTCTAAGGTCTGTCTATCCAAATCCAGCTGTTGCTTCTTGAGCTTCAGTCTGGTTTGTTCCACTCTCAATCTATTGAGCTCCCTTTCTCACATTCTGTCATCAGGGTGGGTGGGAGGGACATGCCTGGAAACAGAAGTATGGTGAGAATGGACAGAAGGAGACCTGTCCCTTACAGAAGGCACCCTAACAGCTTGGTTAACAGAAACATCACTTCTACTGTGGTGAGAAGGAATACTCTTGCTATGATGTGAGACAACACCATCTGTATGGTGTGACTCTACATCAGTACCAACTATGCTAGACTGTCTAGTAATGGGCAGGCTAGGAAGTTTCTTTCCTGAATCTTTTCCTAGGGGAGTCCCTGGGTCAGATTGGGAACCATTAGCTACTTTTTCAACAGATGGGGCCCTTTTGGCCTTATCTTGTTCTTTAAGCATGTTAAGCAATAATTCCAAAGAAGGATTCTTCCCTACACTCAAACCTCTTTCTATGCAGAGACTCCTTGCTCCTTTCCAGCTAAGGTGATCATATGCAAGTTTGGACAGATCAACAGTTTGGCCTGTGCCAGACCTTTTAGAAAGAGTTTAAGTGATAGAAAAAGTGAAGAATTTTTTTTTCAGAACTTTTAGAAAGGTAGAAAAAAAACTTTTAAAACTTTTTAAGAACTTTTAGAAAGTTTGGAAGTACTTTTCAGCACTTAGAAAAGAGTGAAAAGAGGAAACGCAAAACTTTTTAGTTATGTGTACACACACTGAACTTGTTTTGTATATTTTTCTTTTATGAAACGTACAATGACAAGAGTGGTAAGTAGTCTCAAAGCACTTATCCCACCGCTGCACAACCAATGTAGGAGGCTGGACTGGCTTGTAGTGAGTACCAAGGGGTACTTGCACCTTGCACCAGGCCCAGTTATCCCTTATTAGTGTATAGGGTGTCTAGCAGCATAGGATGATAGATAATGGTAGCTTAGCAGAGCAGCTTAGGCTGAACTAGGAGACGAGTGAAGCTCCTACAGTACCACTAGTGTCACTTGCACAATATCATAAGAAAACACAATACACAGATATACTAAAAATAAAGGTACTTTATTTTTATGACAATATGCCAAAGTATCTCAGAGTGTACCCTCAGTATGAGGATAGCAAATATACACAAGATATATGTACACAATACCAAATATATGCAGTATACTCTTAGAAAACAGTGCAAACAATGTATGGTTACAATAGGATGCAATGGGGACACATAGGGATAGGGGCAACACAAACCATATACTCCAAAAGTGGAATGCGAACCATGAATGGATCCCAAACCTATGTGAGCTCGTAGAGGGTCGCTGGGACTATTAGAAAATAGTGAGGGTTAGAAAAATAGCCCACCCGAAGACCCTGAAAAGTGAGTGCAAAGTGCACTAAAGTTCCCCAAAGGACATAGAAGTCGTGATAGGGGAATTCTGCAGGAAAGACACAAACCAGCAATGCAACAACGAAGGATTTCCAGTTGAGGGTACCTGTGGAACAAGGGGACCAAGTCCAAAAGTCACAAGCAAGTCGGAGATGGGCAGATGCCCAGGAAATGCCAGCTGTGGGTGCAAAGAAGCTGCTACTGGACAGTAGAAGCTGAGGATTCTGCAGGGACGACAAGGGCTACAGACTTCCCCTTTGGAGGATGGATCCCCCACGCCGTGGAGAGTCATGCAGAAGTGTTTTCCCGCCAAAAGACCGCCAACAAGTCTTGCTAGCTGCAAATTGTACGGTTAGGGTTTTTGGATGCTGTTGTGGCCCAGGAGGGACCAGGATGTCGCTAATTGCGTCTGGGGACAGAGGGGGCGTCGAGCAAGACAAAGAGCCCTCTCAGAAGCAGGCAGCACCCACAGAAGTGCCGGAACAGGCACTACGAAGAACAGTGAAACGGTGCTCAACCGAAGTTGCACAAAGGAGTCCCACGTCGCCGGAGACCGACTTAGAAAGTTGTGCAATGCAGGTTAGAGTGCCGTGGACCCAGGCTTGGCTGTGCACAAAGGATTTCCACCGGAAGTGCACAGAGGCCGAAGTAGCTGCAAAAGTCGCCGTTCCCAGCAATGCAGTCTGGCGTGGGGAGGCAAGGACTTACCTCCACCAAACTTGGACTGAAGAGTCACTGGACTGTGGGAGTCACTTGGACACAGTTGCTGGATTCAAGGGATCTCGCTCGTCGTGCTGAGAGGAGACCCAGGGGACCAGTGATGCAGTTCTTTGGTGCCTGCGGTTGCAGGGGGAAGATTCCGTCGACCCACGGGAGATTTCTTCAGAGCTTCTAGTGTAGAGAGGAGGCAGGCTACCCCCACAGCATGCACCACCAGGAAAACAGTCGAGAAGGCGGCAGGATCAGCGTTACAGAGTTGCAGTAGTCGTCTTTGCTACTTTGTTGCAGTTTTGCAGGCTTCCAGCGCGGTCAGCAGTCGATTCCTTGGCAGAAGGTGAAGAGAGAGATGCAGAGGAACTCTGATGAGCTCTTGCATTCGTTATCTAAGGAATCCCCAAAGACAGAGACCCTAAATAGCCAGAAAAGAGGGTTTGGCTACTTAGGAGAGAGGATAGGCTAGCAACACCTGAAGGAGCCTATCAGAAGGAGTCTCTGACGTCACCTGCTGGCACTGGCCACTCAGAGCAGTCTAGTGTGCCAGCAGCACCTCTGTTTCCAAGATGGCAGAGGTCTGGAGCACACTGGAGGAGCTCTGGGCACCTCCCAGAGGAGGTGCAGGTCAGGGGAGTGGTCACTCCCCTTTCCTTTGTCCAGTTTCGCGCCAGATCAGGGCTGAGGGTTCCCTGAACCGGTGTAGACTGGCTTATGCAGAAATGGGCACCATCTGTGCCCATGAAAGCATTTCCAGAGGCTGGGGGAGGCTACTCCTCCCCTGCCTTCACACCATTTTCCAAAGGGAGAGGGTGTAACACCCTCTCTCTGACGAAGTCCTTTGTTCTGCCATCCTGGGCCAGGCCTGGCTGGACCCCAGGAGGGCAGAAACCTGTCTGAGGGGTTGGCAGCAGCTGCAGTGAAACCCCTCAAAAGGCAGTTTGGCAGTACCAGGGTCTGTGCTACAGACCACTGGGATCATGGGATTGTGCCAACTATGCCAGGATGGTATAGAGGGGGCAATTCCATGATCATAGACATGTTACATGGCCATATTCGGAGTTACCATTGTGAAGCTACATATAGGTAGTGACCTATGTGTAGTGCACGCGTGTAATGGTGTCCCCGCACTCACAAAGTCCGGGGAATCTGCCCTGAACAATGTGGGGGCACCTTGGCTAGTGCCAGGGTGCCCACACACTAAGTAACTTTGCACCTAACCTTTACCAGGTAAAGGTTAGACATATAGGTGACTTATAAGTTACTTAAGTGCAGTGGTAAATGGCTGTGAAATAACGTGGACGTTATTTCACTCAGGCTGCAGTGGCAGGCCTGTGTAAGAATTGTTAGAGCTCCCTATGGGTGGCAAAAGAAATGCTGCAGCCCATAGGGATCTCCTGGAACCCCAATACCCTGGGTACCTCAGTACCATATACTAGGGAATTATAAAGATGTTCCAGTGAGCCAATGTAAATTGGTAAAATTGGTCACTAGCCTGTTAGTGACAATTTGAAAGAAATGAGAGAGCATAACCACTGAGGTTCTGGATAGCAGAGCCTCAGTGAGACAGTTAGTCATAACACAGGTAACACAGTCAGGCACACTTATGAGCACTGGGGCCCTGGCTGGCAGGGTCCCAGTGACACATACAACTAAAACAACATATATACAGTGAAAAATGGGGGTAACATGCCAGGCAAGATGGTACTTTCCTACACAGGGAACCTTGTAAATCTGTATAAATACAACACACTTTAGACAGATAATCAGAGGGATTCCGAGAAGAGGGCATCGCCACCATCCCTGATATCGATGCTGCAGTCATCTTGACGCTGACTCAGTCTTCGTGTCCCTGCGGAGTCTGAGATAGAGACCTCATTCCAAGGTAACGAGGGTTGGGGGCTCCTCTCATGGACACGGCTTTGGCAGATTAGGTTTAAAGAACCCAGCTCTCCTTTTAGGTAGGAGGTTAGACCTATTCTCCTTAGGGTATTAGGGCTTATTCCATCTTATACATATACATATATTTCTTTCATATATTGCACAATGGTGGGGGTCTTTATAACAATGACTCTCTTCTTCACAATACTGTTGCTTGGTATATTCATTATCCTAATCATTGCAGTTCATGCAACTTTTCACAAATTGCAGGTATGTTGAATAAAAACTATTATAACTTCACTGCATCTGTGTTATTGCCTTTGTTTGTATGAGACATAATAAATCTGTGAGAAAAGGGTAATTTCCGTTTAACCACGACAACCCTGAGAGATCTTACTTTGAGTCCATGCGTAAGCGACTGCTACAAATCACCTTTTACTATTGTGTTTCTGGTGAGGTACTGCTAGTAAGCCGGTAAGGTTTGGACAACAGTTACAACTAGTTGTAGGAAGAAACTTAGGGGGTCATTCCAACCCTGGCGGTCGGTGATAAAGCGGCAGCCAACCCGCCAACAGGCAGGCGGTCAAAAAAATGGAATTGTGACCCTGGCGGGACCCGCCAACACAGCCCGCCACTTTAACACTCCGACCGCCACGGCGGGACAGACAAACAGCGCGGCGGTCACCGCCAACAGGCAGGCGGCAGACAATGTACCGCCCACAGTATCACAACTCACCAATCCGCCACCTTTTCCGGGGCGGGAGCCCCGCCGATAAAAACACGGCGGAAACAGACTACGAACAGGAAAACGCTCACCTCTATACACTCCACGAGGACGGAGGACAGCATGAAACCCGAATTAAACATCCTACCAGCTCTTGTCTACCTGCTCATCTACCACGAGTACGAACTCCGGCGCAGAAGACAAAGGTGAGTACTGCACCTACGACACAGGGGAGGGGGGAGGACGAAAGGTTACGGGCACACACATACGCGACACACACCCCAACTATCAACATACCAATGCAGAGCAACAACTGAGTGACACCCCCTAAACCCCCCAGAAAAATGCAAAGACATAATAAAAATGTTAATTTAAATTTATGTATAAATTAGGTTCATTGAAGTCATGGAAAATTATCGTTATGAAATATCAAAGCAAAAATAATGAACAGTGCGAAAGCTATGTACATAGTCAATAAGTCCTGCTCAGTGTGTCAAATATCCACAGTCCGTGGGCCAATGTCTGTGAGAAGGTAGCCTCTTTCTAGCCTTGTTACCCCCACTTTTGGCCTGTTTGTGAGTGTATGTCACGGTGTTTGTCACTGTTTTCACTGTCTCACTGGGATCCTGATAGCCAGGCCTCAGTGCTCATAGTGAAAACACCATGTTTTCAGTATGGTTGTTATGTGTCACTGGCATCCTGCTGGTCAGGACCCCAGTGCTCATAGGTTTGTGGCCTATATGTATGTGTCACTGGGACCCTGTCACACAGGGCCCCAGTGCTCATAGGTGTGCATGTGTATGTTCCCTGTGTGGTGCCTAACTGTCTCACTGAGGCTCTGCTAACCAGAACCTCAGTGGTTATGCTCTCTCATTACTTTCAAATTGTCACTGACAGGCTAGTGACCATTTTTACCAATTTACATTGGCTTACTGGAACACCCTTATAATTCCCTAGTATATGGTACTGAGGTACCCAGGGTATTGGGGTTCCAGGAGATCCCTATGGGCTGCAGCATTTCTTTTGCCACCCATAGGGAGCTCTGACAATTCTTACACAGGCCTGCCACTGCAGCCTGAGTGAAATAACATCCACGTTATTTCACAGCCATTTTTCACTGCACTTAAGTAACTTATAAGTCACCTATATGTCTAACCTTTACCTGGTAAAGGTTAGGTGCAAAGTTACTTAGTGTGAGGGCACCCTGGCACTAGCCAAGGTGCCCCTACATTGTTCAGAGCCAATTTACTGAACTTTGTGAGTGCGGGGACACCATTACACGCGTGCACTACATATAGGTCACTACCTATATGTAGCTTCACCATGGTAACTCCGAATATGGCCATGTAACATGTCTATGATCATGGAATTGCCCCCTCTATGCCATCCTGGCATTGTTGGTACAATTCCATGATCCCAGTGGTCTGTAGCACAGACCCTGGTACTGCCAGACTGCCCTTCCTGGGGTTTCACTGCAGCTGCTGCTGCTGCCAACCCCTCAGACAGGCAGCTGCCCTCCTGGGGTCCAGCCAGGCCTGGCCCAGGATGGCAGAACAAAGAACTTCCTCTGAGAGAGGGTGTGACACCCTCTCCCTTTGGAAAATGGTGTGAAGGCAGGGGAGGAGTAGCCTCCCCCAGCCTCTGGAAATGCTTTGTTGGGCACAGATGTGCCCAATTCTGCATAAGCCAGTCTACACCGGTTCAGGGACCCCTTAGCCCCTGCTCTGGCGCGAAACTGGACAAAGGAAAGGGGAGTGACCACTCCCCTGACCTGCACCTCCCCTGGGAGGTGTCCAGAGCTCCTCCAGTGTGCTCCAGACCTCTGCCATCTTGGAAACAGAGGTGCTGCTGGCACACTGGACTGCTCTGAGTGGCCAGTGCCACCAGGTGACGTCAGAGACTCCTTGTGATAGGCTCCTTCAGGTGTTAGTAGCCTTTCCTCTCTCCTAGGTAGCCAAACCCTCTTTTCTGGCTATTTAGGGTCTCTGTCTCTGGGGAAACTTTAGATAACGAATGCATGAGCTCAGCCGAGTTCCTCTGCATCTCTCTCTTCACCTTCTGATAAGGAAACGACCGCTGACCGCGCTGGAAGCCTGCAAACCTGCAACATAGTAGCAAAGACGACTACTGCAACTCTGTAACGCTGATCCTGCCGCCTTCTCGACTGTTTTCCTGCTTGTGCATGCTGTGGGGGTAGCCTGCCTCCTCTCTGCACCAGAAGCTCCGAAGAAATCTCCCGTGGGTCGACGGAATCTTCCCCCTGCAACCGCAGGCACCAAAAAGCTGCATTTCCGGTCCCTTGGGTCTCCTCTCAGCACGACGAGCGAGGTCCCTCGAATCCAGCGATGCTGTCCAAGTGACCCCCACAGTCCAGTGACTCTTCAGCCCACGTTTGGTGGAGGTAAGTCCTTGCCTCACCTCGCTGGGCTGCATTGCTGGGAACCGCAACTTTGCAGCTACTCCGGCCCCTGTGCACTTCCGGCGGAAATCCTTCATGCACAGCCAAGCCTGGGTCCATGGCACTCTAACCTGCATTGCACGACTTTCTAAGTTGGTCTCCGGCGACGTGGGACTCCTTTGTGCAACTTCGGCAAGCACTGTTTCACGCATCCTCGTAGTGCCTGTTTCTGGCACTTCTCCGGGTGCTACCTGCTTTATTGAGGGCTCTTTGTCTTGCTCGACGTCCCCTCTCTTTGCAGGTCCAATTTGCGACCTCCTGGTCCCTCCTGGGCCCCAGCAGCATCCAAAAACGCTAAACGGACGATTTGCGTGTAGCAAGGCTTGTTGGCATCCTTCCGGCGGGAAAACACTTCTGCACGACTCTCCAAGGAGAGAGGGATTCGTCCACCAAAGGGGAAGTCTCTAGCCCTTTTTGTTCCTGCAGAAACCTCAGCTTCTTCTGTCCAGTCGAAGCTTCTTTGCACCCGCAGCTGGCATTTCCTGGGCATCTGCCCATCTCCGACTTGCTTGTGACTTTTGGACTTGGTCCCCTTGTTCCACAGGTACCCTAGATTGGAAATCCACAGTGGTTGCATTGCTGGTTTGTGTCTTTCCTGCATTATTCCTCTAACACGACTCTTTTGTCCTTAGGGGAACTTTGGTGCACTTTGCACTCACTTTTCAGGGTCTTGGGGAGGGTTATTTTTCTAACTCTCACTATTTTCTAATAGTCCCAGCGACCCTCTACAAGGTCACATAGGTTTGGGGTCCATTCGTGGTTCGCATTCCACTTTTGGAGTATATGGTTTGTGTTGCCCCTATCCCTATGTTTCCCCATTGCATCCTATTGTAACTATACATTGTTTGCACTGTTTTCTAAGACTATACTGCATATTTTTGCTATTGTGTATATATATCTTGTGTATATTTCCTATCCTCTCACTGAGGGTACACTCTAAGATACTTTGGCATATTGTCATAAAAATAAAGTACCTTTATTTTTAGTATAACTGTGTATTGTGTTTTCTTATGATATTGTGCATATGACACTAAGTGGTACTGTAGTAGCTTCACACGTCTCCTAGTTCAGCCTAAGCTGCTCTGCTAAGCTGCCATTATCTATCAGCCTAAGCTGCTAGACACCCTATACACTAATAAGGGATAACTGGGCCTGGTGCAAGGTGCAAGTACCCCTTGGTACTCACTACAAGCCAGTCCAGCCTCCTACAATGTCTACCAAACACATGGGCACAGCCCACACAGGAGACCTGAGTCCGTTGGAGAGAACACTGCTGGGGCATCAGATGACAAAACTACAGGCACCTCAGGGGGAAGGGAAGGGGGGGCACCTCAGCCACAGGAGTCCACGACGCCAGATCTACGAAGGGGCCACCATGCCCACTGTGCCATCCTGGGGAGTGCAAAGCCACAGTCTCTCAAGTCTCTACAGTGGGTGGCTTGCCCACTGTGCCATCCTGGGGCGTGCAAAGCCACAGTCTCTCAAGTCTCTACAGTGGGTGGGTTGTCCACTGTGCCATCCTGGGGAGTGCAAAGCCACAGTCTCTCAAGTCTCTACAGTGGGTGGCTTGGCCACTGTGCCATCCTGGGGAGTGCAAAGCCACAGTCCATCAAGTGGATTACAGACTCCACTGGTCATGGAGGAGGCAGGGTGCCCAGAGTGCAGCGTGAACACTAGCTCGACACAGAACCGGCACTGTCAATGGGCCAGCGGAGCTTGACAGGAAGGGCCCAGCGGAGCGGTGCTTGAGACGGCGGGGCCCAGCGGAGCGGTGCTTGACAGGAAGGGCCCAGCGGAGCGGTGCTTGACAGGAAGGGCCCAGCGGAGCGGTGCTTGAGACGGCGGGGCCCAGCGGAGCGGTGCTTGACAGGAAGGGCCCAGCGGAGCGGTGCTTGAGACGGCGGGGCCCAGCGGAGCGGTGCTTGACAGGAAGGGCCCAGCGGAGCGGTGCTTGAGACGGCGGGCCCAGCGGAGCGGTGCTTGACAGGAAGGGCCCAGCGGAGCGGTGCTTGACAGGAAGGGCCCAGCGGAGCGGTGCTTGAGACGGCGGGGCCCAGCGGAGCGGTGCTTGACAGGAAGGGCCCAGCGGAGCGGTGCTTGACAGGAAGGGCCCAGCGGAGCGGTGCTTGGCAGGAAGGGCCCAGCGGAGCGGTGCTTGAGACGGCGGGGCCCAGCGGAGCGGTGCTTGACAGGAAGGGCCCAGCGGAGCGGTGCTTGAGACGGCGGGGCCCAGCGGAGCGGTGCTTGACAGGAAGGGCCCAGCGGAGCGGTGCTTGACAGGAAGGGCCCAGCGGAGCAGTGCTTGAGACGGCGGGGCCCAGCGGAGCGGTGCTTGACAGGAAGGGCCCAGCGGAGCGGTGCTTGAGACGGCGGGGCCCAGCGGAGCGGTGCTTGACAGGAAGGGCCCAGCGGAGCGGTGCTTGAGACGGCGGGCCCAGCGGAGCGGTGCTTGACAGGAAGGGCCCAGCGGAGCGGTGCTTGACAGGAAGGGCCCAGCGGAGCGGTGCTTGAGACGGCGGGGCCCAGCGGAGCGGTGCTTGACAGGAAGGGCCCAGCGGAGCGGTGCTTGACAGGAAGGGCCCAGCGGAGCGGTGCTTGGCAGGAAGGGCCCAGCGGAGCGGTGCTTGAGACGGCGGGGCCCAGCGGAGCGGTGCTTGACAGGAAGGGCCCAGCGGAGCGGTGCTTGACAGGAAGGGCCCAGCGGAGCGGTGCTTGAGACGGCGGGGCCCAGCGGAGCGGTGCTTGACAGGAAGGGCCCAGCGGAGCAGTGCTTGACAGGAAGGGCCCAGCGGAGTGGTGCTTGACAGGAAGGGCCCAGCGGAGCGGTGCTTGACAGGAAGGGCCCAGCGGAGCGGTGCTTGAGATGGCGGGGCCCAGCGGAGCGGTGCTTGACAGGAAGGGCCCAGCGGAGCGGTGCTTGAGACGGCGGGGCCCAGCGGAGCGGTGCTTGAGACGGCGGGCCCAGCGGAGTGGTGCTTGACAGGAAGGGCCCAGCGGAGCGGTGCTTGACAGGAAGGGCCCAGCGGAGCGGTGCGTGAGACGGCGGGGCCCAGCGGAGCGGTGCTTGACAGGAAGGGCCCAGTGGAGCGGTGCTTGAGACGGCGGGGCCCAGCGGAGCGGTGCTTGACAGGAAGGGCCCAGCGGAGCGGTGCTTGACAGGAAGGGCCAAGCGGAGCGGTGCTTGAGACGGCGGGGCCCAGCGGAGCGGTGCTTGACAGGAAGGGCCCAGCGGAGTGGTGCTTGACAGGAAGGGCCCAACGGAGCGGTGCTTGACAGGAAGGGCCCAGCGGAGCGGTGCTTGACAGGAAGGGCCCAGCGGAGCGGTGCTTGAGACGGCGGGGCCCTGTTCAGCGGTGCCTTTCTTCACGGAGGGGCCCTGTTCAGCGGTGCCTTTCTTGTCTATCAAGGGAGCCAGACCTGGCCAGGACTCCCTGCTTAGTCGCCCTCCGACCGTGCAGTTGCTGGACCCTCCTGTGACGGAGTCCTGGGCCCGTGGGTGTCCTCCGTCACACCCGGGATGGGGCTTTGCGGGGCCCTCCTGGTCCGCGCCCCTGCTGGCTGACTTCTCCGCCCTGCTGCCCTTGCCCTCCTTCGATGAGGCTCTCTGGCCCTTGCCTCCCCTTGATGTTGTGGCAGGTGACGGGCCACGACTTTGCTCCTTGGGGGCAGCCGTGTCAGCCTTCTCACGGCGGGCCTTGGTTTTACGGGTTCTCTTTCCAGGGGGGGGGGCTGGCTGTCCCCTTGCTGCTGGCCGGTGTATCTGTGCTGGGAAAAGGTGGACTCCAAAACCCGTGCACAATGGTCAGACTTGATGCAGGGCTGGTGGAGGCTGAGGTGCTCTTCGGACTCTTACCAGATGGAGGGGGTGGGTCAGGTGGTGCAAAGAGGTCAACTTTGGAGAGGAAAAGTTTTTTAGGAGCAATGGGAAGGGTAGGTGCAGTGAGTATGGGATGTGGTTGTAGGAGAGTCAGGTGTGCTGTCTATGGGTGCAGGTGCTTGTGACGTAGGCTGTCGTGTGGTGGTTGGCTGTTGTGTGGGTGACTGCCTGCGTTTGTGTGTTTTGGAAGAGGGGGTGACAGACACAGTGGGAGAGGACACAGGGGACGTGTAAATGGCAGTGGGGTGGTGACTGCACGTGTGCGGACTGTACTGGAGGGTGTGGTGGTGAAGGAAGTACTGGCTGATGGTGGTGTGCATGCAGGTGTGAGTGGAGACGTCACAGGGAGGGAGGAGGGAGACGAGGAGGAGGGGGACACAGAGGTGGTAGTGACTGTTGCCATGTCTGCATCTGGATGTTGCTTGGGTGAATGCTTGTGGGATCTGTGGTGCTTATGTCTGGATGAGCTGCCCTTGGGTGTTGAGGTGTGTGCAGGCTGGTGTGATGGTGTGGATGGGATAGGCTGAGGAACAGGAGACTGGGAGACGGTGGAGGCAGTTAGAAGAGGGAGGCTGGAAACAGGGACAATGGCTGCCGTCACTGCTGAGGCCAGAGCATTGAACGATCGTTGATGGGCAGCCTGACCCGAATGAATGCCCTCCAGGTATGCATTGCTCCGATGCACCTCCCTCTCTACCCCCTGGATGGCATTCAAAAGGGTAGACTGCCCAACAATGATGGTCTGTAGGAGGTCAATGACCTCCTCACTGAAGGCAGCAGGGGTAACTGGGGCAGGGCCTGAGGTGCCTGGGGCGAAGGAGATGCCCGCCTTCTTGGGCGAGCGGGCACGGAGCGAAGGCTTAGGGGCTGCTGGGAGGGCAGAGCTGGTGCGCTGGGTGGCGGCTGTACCTGTTGAGGCGGGGGGCATGGATGTTGCCGCCACCGCTAGGGAGCTCCCTTCCGAGGACGTGTCAGTGTCGCTGGTGTCACCACGGGTCCCCGTTGTGGAGCTCCCCTCGCCCTCCGTATCACTGGTGACCTCGGTGTCTGTAGCATGGCCCACCGGGGCCTTGTGAGTTGCAGCTCCCTCGTGCTCCGATGCCAATTCTCCTCCGCCTGATGATGCTAATGCACACATGCACAAGAAGATAAAGAAAAAGGGTGGGGGGAGAAATAAAGACAGGTTGAGTGCATGCATTGTCAACACCGTTGTCGGAGAGGACAGACACAGGAGCCTCCAGCACTACGCTGCGCAATCGGGGTACACTACTCAGTACTTGTGACTAGGCCTACAGGTCTATGGACAACAAATGCACACATGGGTGATGCTGGACCATGGATTGCTGTACTTGGCAACCTACAGAGGTGGGGGGCGGGGGCACAGGGCCATGCCTAAAGGAGGGGACTACACTACAGAAAGCGCCCTGGCCTAATGTCACCCACAGCCCTCCTCCCCCACCCAGACACCTCCACTGCGCTTAAAGATAGCAGAATGTGCTGGTACTCACCCCCTTGTGTCTGCTGTGATGTCCTCACGCGCCCATCCAAATCGGGGTAGGCCACTGCCAGGATCCGGGACATCAGGGGGGTCAAGGTACAACTGGCACCCCTCCTACGTTGGGAGGCCATCCCCAGCAGTGACTCAGTGGTCTTCCTGGTCCCGCGGCGGATGTCCTCCCACCTCTTTCGGCAGTGGGTGCCCCGTCTGTTGTGGACCCCCAGGGCCCGGACTTCCTTGGCGATGGCACGCCAAATGTCGACTTTCTGATGGGCGCTGACCTATTTGACATGTACAGGGTGGGAAAGGAAATTTCAACATTTTTCTGCATGTTAGATGTGATTGCCCCCCCCTCCCCAACCTTGCCATGTGGCACATGCTCTCATCTGTCGTGCCTTGCACTCCTCATTCGCTCCCCACCCCACCATCTTACATCCACCATACACAACCCAGGCATAGCCCATTCAACGTGCACCCAGTGTACTTACCTGTTGGTCTGGAGGACCGTAGAGTAGCGCATAGTGGGGCAGGACCCCATCCACAAGTTTCTCCAACTCTTCTGAAGTGAAGGCAGGGGCCCTTTCCCCAGTCGCAGCAGCCATTGTCTCTTCCAGACCGAGGTCACAGCAGCACTTGCAGTATAGGTCCTCTCCTGTGGATGATCAGGTCTCGAGTGATTAAGCAGATAGAAAATGGCGGTCACGCCCGCGGCGGTGCGTACCGCCGCAGTGTGTGCCGCGACCGCCGGCGCACATCGTCATTGGCTCCTGAGACCCATAGGGTGCAATGTTAACCAATGCGCCTTCGCACTGCGGTCTTCGACCGCCTACCGCCACGGTGTGCCACGCCAGCGCGTTGACCTCACATCCCACTGTCACACTTCTCAGGTCAGGCAGCCGCCATTACAAGGGCCCACATGGCTTAATTACTACTGCGTCACACAGGCCTAGGCCTTGCATTGCCACTCATACAAGCCTTTCAATGCATAGCGATTCGTGTACTGTGCAAGCTGTGTGAACGTACCTGTCGGTTGCTTGACTCTGTACTCCATGTTGTCCTTCCTAGGCACCGTCCGCTGGGACTTGCGAGGAGAAGGATGAATCCTCCCGTGTACCGACCGCTGGTGGACCTGTCGACAATGGAAGAACGACATATTATTCTTCGATACCGACTTGACCGAGCCACTATAAATGAACTGTGTGCCCATCTGGAGCCAGACCTGATGTCCCCCATCCGCCAACCCACAGGAATTCCCCCTCTGGTGCAGGTTCTGTCAGTACTCCATTTTTTGGCAAGTGGGTCTTTTCAGACAACAGTGGCCATGTCATCAGGGATGTCTCAGCCTATGTTTTCAAAGGTTTTGTCCAGAGTGTTGTCTGCCCTGATGAAATACATGCGGAGCTACATTGTTTTCCCTGAGGAGGGTGATTTGGCCACTGTGAAGGGTGATTTCTATGCCCTTGGACATATCCCCAACATCATTGGTGCCATTGATGGGACCCATGTGGCTTTAGTACCCCCAAAAGACAATGAGCAGGTGTACAGAAATAGAAAAAATTACCATTCGATGAATGTCCAGGTGGTCTGTTCGGCTGACCAGTACATCTCCCATCTAAATGCCAAGTTCCCTGGGTCAGTGCATGACGCGTATGTCATGCGAAATAGCAGCATCCCTTATTTGATGGAACAGCTACAGAGACACCGTGTGTGGCTAATAGGTGACTCTGGTTACCCTAACCTGCCTTGGCTATTGACCCCAGTGAGGAATCCCCGGACCAGGGCAGAGGAACGGTACAATGAGGCACATGGGCGAACTAGTAGGAGTAGGTTTAGGTGCCTGCATATGACAGGTGGATCCCTAATGTACTCACCAAAGAAGGTGTGTCATATCATCGTGGCCTGCTGTATGCTTCACAATCTTGCATTGCGACGCCAGGTGCCTTTCCTGCAGGAGGATGGTCCAGATGGTGGTGTTGTAGCAGCTGTGGAGCCTGTGGAGAGTGAAGAGGAGGAAGACGACGGGGACGACACGGACAACAGGGACTCAGTTATACAACAGTATTTTCAGTAGCACACAGGTAAGAATCACCCACGCCATTTTACATTTACTTCTGGCCTCCTGCATCTCTACTTTCTGTGTTTCCCCCCAGTTCCTTTTAACTGATTTTTGACTTTCCCTTCCCTTTTCAGAGCTGTATGACCCACAGCGTGACTTCTGCTTTGTTTGCCCATGGACTAATGCTGATTGACATTGGTATGTTGTCATCACAATGTAACTGAACATTATTGCACCGTTATGTGTAATACATTTGTTAAGAATACAAGCAGACTCCTGATTTTTGAAGTGCAATTGGTGATTTATTTTAAGTGCTGCATATAGGTACATGATTGTAAAACGGTGATGGGTGGGGGTGGAGTAATGTCCATGGCAGAGTCCAGTTCTCAGTCTCACAGGTGCATTGTCCATATGCCTGTGGAAGGATGGAGCAGGGGCTGTTTAAGGTTTGACAGGGTGACAATGTGGGACAGTGGGATGACATCAGGGGGTATCTTATGCTGGCGGGGGTCTTGGCATCCTACTCTGTCTTCTTGTGTGATCTCAGATTCCGCTTGCGGGGTGGTTGATCTTCAGCAGGAGGTGGGGTTCTGGTGGCCTGTCGTTGTGTGGGGGCCTCCTGTCCACTAGCGCCGGCGGAGGTGGTAGGCTGTTCGTGGTCCGGGCTAGTGACAGGGGCCCTTTGGGGTGCCACATGGTCCCGCAATGTGGTGACTATCTGGTTGAGGGCTAGGACGATGGTCCCCATTGCGGAACCGATGTTTCTGAGTTCGTCTCTGAACCCCATGTACCATTCCTCCTGCTGTGCCTGGATTTCCTGGAACCTGGCCAGTACCGTCGCCATCGTCTCCTGGGAGTGGTGGTATGCTCCCATGATGGTGGTGAGGGCCTCTTGGAGAGTGGGTTCCCTGGGCCGGTCCCCCCCCCCTCTCGCACAGCAGCCCTCCCAGTTCCCCTGTTTCCCCGGGCCTCTGTCCCCTGGACGGTGTGCCCACTACCACTACCCCCAGGTCCCTGTTGTTGTTGGGGTGGTGGGTCAGCCTGGGTGCCCTGTAGTGGCGAACACACCGCTGATTGACGCGTCCTGGAGACAGAGGCATGGGCCCGCTGGGTGGGAGCTGTGCTGGTATTCCCAGAGGGGGTTGGGTCTGCTGTGGCCTGTGTCTGTGTGTGGGGAACTGACTGTCCAGAGGTCCCCGATGGTCCGGGCTGGTCATCAGGTTCTAGGTCGACAGAGCTGCTGTCATCACTGGGGGCCTGTTCTGGGGGTGGGATGGACAAATCTGGACCCTCCTGGCCGGTGTGTTGGCGTTCGGGCCCTGCAGGGGTAAAAGAGTATGGTTATTGCTTCTGTGTGTGCCATGGCGTGCGATTTGTGGGTGCCCTTGTCCCCCAGTGCTGGCATTCCCTTGTGGGAGGAGTTGTGAGGGTGGTTTGTGGGGGGGGATGGGTATGTGCAGTGGTCATGCTTAGGTGATGGGTGTCCATGGTTTGTGTTGGCATTCAGGGATTGGTGTTGTGTTGGGTGGGTTGTGCTGGTGAGACATTGGCAGGGAGGATGTGTGCTGGGGGGTTGGGGGTGAGGGTGGGGGTGTGGGTTGGCATGCTGGTGGTTGGGGGGGGTGAAGTAGTTGAGATTAGACTTACCAGAGTCCATTCCTCCGCCTACTCCAGTGAGGCCCTCAGGATGCAGGATGTTCAAGACCTCTTGCTCCCATGCTGTGAATTCGGGTGGAGTGGGTGGGGGTCCGCCGCCAGTCTTCTGCACAGCGATGTTGTGTCTTGACACCATCGACCGCACCTTCCCCCGTAGGTCGTTCCAGCGCTTTCGGATGTCTTCCCGATTTCTGGGATGCTGTCCCACAGCGTTGACCCTGTCGACGATCCTTTGCCATAGCTCCGCCTTCCTGGCTATTGTGGTGTGCTGCACCTGTGTGCCGAAGAGCTGGGGCTCTACCCTAATTATTTCCTCCACCATGACCCTGTGTTCTTGGTCCGAGAACCTGGGGTGTCTTTGGGGTGCCATGGGGTGGTGTGGATGAGGTGTGGGGTGGTGTTTGTGGTGATGTGAGTGGTGGTGTGTGGTGATGTGTGCGTAGATGTGGTGTGGGTGATGATGTTGGGTTCCTGTGTGTGTTGTGGTTTGCGTTCCCTGTGCTCTCTCTGTGTATTGCGCCTTGTCTCTGAATTTCGATTTGGGGGGGTTTGTGGGTGATGTGGGTGTGTGTTTTATATGGTGATGGGTGTGTGGGAGTGTTGTGTGTATGTGTATCAGGTGTGTGTATTTGGAATTGTCCAATGTGGCTGTGTTTTGTATGGGTGTGTGTATTTTGACCGCAGCGGTGTGTACCGCCAATGGAATACTGCGGTTGAAAGACCGCCGCGTGGATTCGTGGGTCGTAATGGCATGGGCGTGTTTGTGTTGACGTGACGGTGGAGGTTTGGTCATCTCCAGTTTACCGCTGACCGCTGATGAGGCGGCCTTCCATGTATAATATGAAGAAACACAAGGGTAGTAAGGGTGAATGGTGCCGCACTTCTAGGCAATATAACATTAGTTTTTGACAAGTAATGAAATAAAGCAAAATCTGGTGCAGCTTGGCCCAGTGCCCTACTACCCAGAAGGCACAAATGCGGGTATCAGAGTACCCAAGGACAAAATTAGAACAAATTGGCCACAGCACACAGAGTATATTGTCCAATCATGTAGTGAGGATAAAAAATCCCTGGTGATGTGTTGAAGGTCTAGAAGAAGTATTAGGTAAAGAGAAATCTTGAGTCTTGTTAGTAGATGGCGTCTTTATTTGTAGAGATTAGAAATCTTAATATCATCATAGATATACAGCCAACACGTGTTTCGTCACACAAGTGACTTCATCAAGGCTTGTTGTAATAGTGAAACTAAGAGTAGTATAGCTGCCCGAGCAGCAGCAGGTGAATTGGGTGTTGAGCACGTCGGTTGTAACAGGTTCTTATTAGGGCCTTCCGTGTATGTCGGGTTTTTGGTGGTTTGGCAGTTGTGGGTCAGAATGACCGTGGCGGTTTACCGCGGCGGTAGTCTTCTGACCGGCGGTAAGAGCCTTTTACCGCCGAGGTCAGAATGACCCCCTTAGTTACCTACAAACGAAAGTACTGTCATCCTGAGACCAGCAGTCTTGCTCAGAGCAAGAGTCAAAACTACGACAAAGCAGTCAGCACCCTCAGAAGTACCTGAACAGGCACTTGGAAGATTTGTGAACCGGAGTCCACGCAGAGTTACAAAAGAGGGTCCAACAACATCGGAAACCAACTCAGCGGGTTGGGCACTGCAGGACGGAGTGCTGGGAACCCAGGCTAGGCTGTTGTAGGAAAGTACCATCTTGCCTGGCATGTTACCCCCATATTTCACTGTATGTATGTTGTTTTAGTCCATGTGTCACTGGGGCCCTGCCAGGCAGGGCCCCAGTGCTCATAGTATGTGCCCTGTATGTGTTCCCTGTGTGATGCATAACTGTCTCACTGAGGCTCTGCTAACCAGAACCTCAGTGGTTATGCTCTCTCTACTTTCCAAATTTGTCACTAACAGGCTAGTGACTAAATTTACCAATTCACATTGGCATACTGGTACAACCATATAATTCCCTTGTATATGGTACTGAGGTACCCAGGGTATTGGGGTTCCAGGAGATCCCTATGGGCTGCAGCATTTCTTTTGCCACCCATAGGTTGCTCTGACAATTCTTACACAGGCCTGCCACTGCAGCCTGCGGGAAATAACGTCCACGTTATTTCACAGCCATTTACTACTGCATATACGTAACTTATAAGTCACCTATATGTCTAACCTTCACCTGGTGAAGGTTGGGTGCAAAGTTACTTAGTGTGTGCAAAGGTGCCCCCACATCGTTCAGGGCAAATTCCCCAGACTTTCTGAGTGCGGGGACACCATTACACGCGTGCACTATACATAGGTCACTATCTCTGTATAGCGTCACAATGGTAACTCCGAACATGGCCATGTAACATGTCTAAGATCATTGAATTGTCACCCCAATACCTTTCTGGTATGGGGGGACAATTCCATGATCCCCCGGGTCTCTAGCACAGAACCCAGGTCTTAGGAAGTTGTCTCTGTATGTACTATTTCAAAGTAAGAAATAGCATGCACAGAGTCCAAGGGTTCCCCTTAGAGGTAAGATAGTTGCAAAAAGAGATAATTCTAATGCTCTATTTTGCGGTAGTGTGGTCGAGCAGTAGGCTTATCAGAGGGTAGTGTTAAGCATTTGTTGTACACACACAGGCAATAAATGAGGAACACACACTCAAAGACAATTCCAGGCCAATAGGTTTTTATATAGAAAAATATATTTTCTTAGTTTATTTTAAGAACCACAGGTTCAAGATTTACAAACAATACTTTAAATGAAAGGTATTTCACTCAGGTATCTTAGGAACTTTGAATCATCATAATAACATGTACAGTTTTGGCTGGCAAAAATGGCAATAAGCTATTTTTAAAGTGGACACAGTGCAAAAATCAACAGTTCCTGGGGGAGGTAAGTAAATGTTAAGTTCACAGGTAAGTAAAACACTTACAGGATTCAAAGTTGGGTCCAAGGTAGCCCACCGTTGGGGTTTCAAGGCAACCCCAAAGTTACCACACCAGCAGCTCAGGGCCGGGCAGGTGCAGAGATCAAAGTGGTGCCCAAAACACTTAGGCTTCAATGGAAATAGGGGTGCCCCGGTTCCAGTCTGCCAGCAGGTAAGTACCCGCGACTTCGGAGGGCAGACCTGGGCGGTTGTGTAGGGTACCGGGGGGGACACAAGCTTGCACAGAAAATACACCCTCAGCGGCACAAGGGCGGCCGGGTGTAGAGTGCAAACAGCTGTCGGGTTCGCATTAGGATTCAATGGGGAGACCCGGGGGTCTCTTCAGCGATGCAGGCAGGCAAGGGGGGGGCTCCTCGAGGTAGCCACCACCTGGGCTAGGAAGAGGGCTGCCTGGGGGTTGCTCCTGCACTGGAGTTCGGATCCTTCAGGTCCTGGGGGCTGCAGGTGCAGTGTGTGTCCCAGGCATCAGGTTCTTTGAAGCAGACAGTCGCGGTCAGGGGGAGCCTCTGGATTCCCTCTGCAGGCGTCACTGTGGGGGCTCAGACGGGTCAACTCTGGCTACTCACGGGCTCGCAGTCGCCCGGGGAGTCCTCCCTGTAGTGTTAGTTTTCCACAGGTCGAGCCGGGGGTGTCAGATGCAGAGTGGAAAGTCTCACACTTCCGACAGAAAACAGGTGGTCTTTATAAGTTGCTTCTTTGTTGCAAAGTTGCAGTTTTGTGGAACAGGGCCGCTGTCCTCTGGGGTTTCTTGGTCCTTTTAGATGCAGGGTAGTCCTCTGAGGCTTCAGAGGTCGCTGGACCCTGGGGGACGCGTCGCTGTTACAGTTTTTCTCGAAGTGGGGAGACAGACCGGTAGGGCTGGGGCCAAAGCAGTTGGTGTCTCCGTCTTCTCTGCAGGGCTTCAGGTCAGCAGTCCTTCTTCGTCTTCAGGTTGCAGGAATCTATCTTCCTCCGTTCTGGGTGCCCCTAAATACTCAATTTAGGGGTGTGAATAGGTCTGGGAGGATAGTAGCCAATGGCTACTAGCCCTGAGGGTGGCTATACCCTCTTTGTGCCTCCTCCCTGACGGGAGGGGGTCACATCCCTAATCCTATTGGGGGAATCTTCCATCTGCAAGACGGAGGATTTCTAAAAGTCAGATTCACCTCAGCTCAGGACACCTTAGGGGTTGTCCTGACTGGCCAGTGACTCCTCCTTGTTTTTCTCATTATCTTCTCCGGCCTTGCCGCCAAAAGTGGGGGCAGTGGCTGGAGGGCCAGGCATCTCCATTAGCTGGGATGCCCTGTGGCACTGTAACAAAGGGGGTGAGCCTTTGAGGCTCACCACCAGGTGTTACAGTTCCTGCCGGGGGAAGTGAGAAGCACCTCCACCCAGTACAGGCTTTATTCCTGGCCATAGAGTGACAAAGGCACTCTCCCCATGTGGCCAGCAACATGTCTGGTATGTGGCAGGCTGTTAAAACTAGTCAGCCCACACTGGAAGTCGGGTATGTTTTCAGGGGGCATCTCTAAGATGCCCTCTGGGTGTATTTGACAATAAAATGTACACTGGCATCAGTGTGCATTTATTGTGCTGAGAAGTTTGATACCAAACTTCACAGTTTTCAGTGTAGCCATTATGGTGCTGTGGAGTTCGTGTTTGACAGATTCCCAAACCATATACTCTTATGGCTACACTGCACTTACAATGTCTAAGGTTTTGCTTAGACACTGTAGGGGCATAGTGCTCATGCACCTATGCCCTCACCTGTGGTATAGTTCACCCTGCCTTAGGGCTATACGGCCTACTAGAGGGGTGACCTATCTATGCCATAGGCAGTGTGAGGTTGGCATGGCACCCTGAGGGTAGTGCCATGTCGACTTAGTCATTTTCTCCCCACCAGCACACACAAGCTGGCAAGCAGTGTGTATGTGCTGAGTGAGGGGTCCCAAGGGTGGCATAAGACATGCTGCAGCCCTTAGAGATCTTCCCTGGCATCAGGACCCTTGGTATCAGGGGTATCAGTTACAAGGGACTTATCTGGGTGCCAGGATTGTGCCAATTGTGGAGACAAAGGTACAGTTCAGGAAAAGAACACTGGTGCTGGGGCCTGGTTAGCAGGCCTCAGCATACTTTCAAATCATAACTTGGCATCAGCAAAGGCAAAAAGTCAGGGGGTAACCATGCCAAGGAGGCATTTTCTTGCACAACCCCCCCCCAAACGAAAAAGGATGAGACTAACCTTTCCCAAGAGAGTCTTCATTTTCTACGTGGAAGAACCTGGAAATGCCATCAGCATTGGCATGGGCAGTCCCAGGTCTGTGTTCCACTATAAAGTCCATTCCCTGTAGGGAGATGGACCACCTCAACAGTTTTGGATTTTCACCTTTCATTTGCATCAGCCATCTGAGAGGTCTGTGGTCAGTTTGAACTAAAAAGTGAGTACCAAAGAGGTATGGTCTCAGCTTCTTCAGGGACCAAACCACAGCAAAGGCCTCCCTCTCAATCGAACTCCAACGCTGCTCCCTGGGGAGTAACCTCCTCCTAATGAAAGCAACAGGCTGGTCAAGACCATCATCATTTGTTTGGAACAAAACTGCCCCTATCCCATGTTCAGAGGCATCAGTCTGCACAATGAACTGCTTGGAGTAATCTGGAGCTTTTAGAACTGGTGCTGTGCACATAGCTTGTTTCAGGGTGTCAAAGGCCTGTTGGCATTCTATAGTCCAGTATACCTTCTTTGGCATTTTCTTGGAGGTAAGCTCTGTGACGGGTGTCACTACTGATCCATATCCCTGCACAAACATCCTGTAGTAGCCAGTCAAGCCAAGGAATGCCCTGACTTGAGTCTGGGTTTTTGGAGCTACCCAGTCCAGAATAGTCTGGTTCTTGGGTTGGAATGGCTGAACTTGGCCTCCACCTACAAGGTGTCCCAAGTAAACCACAGTTCCCTGCCCTATCTGACATTTGGATGCCTTGATAGAGAGGCCTGCTGCTTGCAGGGCCTTCAAAACCTTCTTCAGGTGGACCAGGTGATCCTGCCAGCTGGAGCTAAAGACAGCAATATTGTCAAGATAAGCTGCACTAAAGGACTCCAAGCCAGCAAGAACTTGATTCACCAACCTTTGGAAGGTGGCAGGGGAATTCTTTAAAACAAAGGGCATTACAGTAAACTGGTAATGCCCATCAGGTGTGGAGAATGCTGTATTTTCTTCTGCTCCTGGTGCCATTTCGATTTGTCAGTACCCTGCTGTCAAGTCAAAGGTACTTAAGTATCTGGCAGCACCTAGTTTGTCAATTAACTTATCTGCCCTTGGAATGGGATGGGTGTAGGAGGCTGGCCTGGCTTGTAGTGAGTACCAAGGGGTACTTACACCTTGCACCAGGTCCAGGTATCCCTTATTAGTGTAGAAGACGTGTCTAGCAGCTTTGGCTGACAGAAAAGGGTAGCTTAGCAGAGCAGCTTAGGCTGAACTAGGAGACATGCAAAGCTCCCACTATACCACTAGTGTCATATGCACAATATCATAAGAAAACACAATACACAGATATACTAAAAATAAAGGTACTTTATTTTTATGACAATATGCCAAAAGTATCTCAGTGAGTACCCTCAGTATGAGGATAGCAAATATACACATTCGTGGTTCGCATTCCACTTCTAGAGTATATGGTTTGTGTTGCCCCTATCCCTATGTGCCCCCATTGCATTCTATTGTGACTATACAGTGCTTGCACTGTTTTCTATTGCTATTACTGCATATTTTGGTATTGTGGACATATATCTTGTGTATATTTGCTATCCTCATACTGAGGGTACTCACTGAGATAATTTGGCATATTGTCATAAAAATAAAGTACCTTTATTTTTAGTATATCTGTGTATTGTGTTTTCTTATGATATTGTGCATATGACACTAGTGGTACTGTAGGAGCTTCACTCGTCTCCTAGTTCAGCCTAAGCTGCTCTGCTAAGCTACCTTTTCTATCAGCCTAAGCTGCTAGACACCCCTCTACACTAATAAGGGATACCTGGGCCTGGTGCAAAGTGTAAGTACCCCTTGGGACCAACTACAAGCCAGTCCAGCCTCCTACATTGGTTGTGCAGTGGTGGGATAAGTACTTGCAACTACTTACCACTTTGTCATTTTGTACTTTTCATAAGAGAAAAATATACAAAACAAGTTCGGTGTATGTACACCTAACCAAAGGATAACTCCTTTAGGCCAGGTTGTTAGAGTGCCATCTGTTAGGGACAGGTCTCGCTCTGTTCATTCTCATCATTCATCTGTGTCAAAGCATGCGCAACCCACCCTCCCTGAAGACAGAGTGTTAGAAAGGGAGCTCCATAGATTGAGAGTGGAAGAATCCAGGCTGAAGCTCAAGAAGCAACAGCTGGATTTAGATAGACAAGCATTTGACTTAGAAAAAGAAAGGCAGAGGTTGGGGTTTGGACCTCATGGTGGCAGCAGCAGTATTACAGATAGTAATCCTGTAAAAGAGCATGATTCTAGGAATCTGCACAAGATAGTTCCCCCTTACAAGGAGGGGGATGACATTAACAAGAGGTTTGCTGCACTTGAGAGGGCCTGTGTTGTACAGGAGGTCCCTCAAAGGCAGTGGGCTGCTATCCTATGGCTATCTTTCAGTGGAAAGGGTAGGGATAGGCTCCTTACTGTTAAGGAAAGTAATGCCAATAATTTTACAGTTCTTAAGAATGCACTCCTAGATGGATATGGCTTAACCACTGAACAGTACAGGATCAAGTTCAGAGAAACCAAAAAGGAGTCTTCACAAGACTGGGTAGACTTTGTTGACCATTCAGTAAAGGCCTTGGAGGGGTGGTTACATGGCAGTAAAGTTTCTGACTATGAAAGCCTGTATAACTTAATCCTGAGAGAGCATATTCTTAATAATTGTGTGTCTGATTTGTTACACCAGTACCTGGTAGACTCTGATCTGACCTCTCCCCAAGAATTGGGAAAGAAGGCAGACAAATGGGTCAGAACAAGGGTGAACAGAAAAGTTCATACAGGTGGTGACAAGGATGGCAAGAAGAAAGATGGTGAGAAATCTCAAGATAAGCATGTGGATAAGGGTAAAACCAAAGATCCTTCTTCAAATCTTAAACACTCTTCAGGGGGTGGGGATAAAACAAATTCTTCCTCTTCTTCTCAACCCACACACATTAAAAAGCCTTGGTGCTTTGTGTGTAAAAACAGAGGCCATAGGCCAGGGGATAAGTCCTGTCCAGGTAAACCCCCTGAGTCTACCACCACTAATACATCAAGCTCTAGTGCTCCTAGCAGTAGTGGTACTAGTGGTGGGACTGCTGGCAACAGTCAAGTTAAGAGTGTAGTTGAGTTCACTTATGGGTCCATCATAGAAACTGGGTTAGTCAGTCCCAAGACAGTTTCTGTCACACCTAGTGGCATTGGCCTTGCCACACTGGCTGCTTGTCCACTTACAATGTATAAGTACAGGCAGACAGTTTCAATAAATGGTGTTGAGGCCCAGGCCTACAGGGACACAGGTGCCAGTATCACTTTGTGACTGAAAACCTTGTGGCTCCTGAACAACACATCATTGGACAACAGTATAAGATTATTGATGTCCATAACTCCACTACGTTTCTTCCCTTAGCTATAGTTCAGCTTAGTTGGGGTGGAGTTACTGGTCCTAAGCAGGTGGTAGTATCACCTAGCTTACCTGTAGATTGTCTCTTAGGTAATGACCTAGAGGCCTCAGGTTGGGCTGATGTATAGTTTTATACCCATGCAGCCATGCTGGGTATACCTGAGGAATTGTTCCCTCTCATTTCTACTGAAATGATAAAGCAAAAGAGAGAAGGCCTGAAAACTCAGGTTCCCTCTCCAACAACAGGAAAAAAGGGTATCACAGTATCCCCTACCCACCCTGCCATTCAGGATTCCATTCCTGTGGTGGGAGAAACCTCTTCTGGGTGGCACCTGTTCCAAGGGATTGTGAGAAAGTAGCCTCTTTCTAGCCTTGTTACCCCCACTTTTGGCCTGTTTATGAGTGTATGTCAGGGTGTTTTCACTGTCTCACTAGGATCCTGCTAGCCAGGGCCCAGTGCTCATAGTGAAAACCCTATGTTTTCAGTATGTTTGTTATGTGTCACTGGGACCCTGCTAGTCAGGACCCCAGTGCTCATAAGTCTGTGGCTTATATGTATGTGTTCCCTGTGTGGTGCCTAACTGTCTCACTGAGGCTCTGCTAACCAGAACCTCAGTGGTTATGCTCTCTCATTTCTTTCAAATTGTCACTAACAGGCTAGTGACCAATTTTACCAATTTACTGGAACACCCTTCTAGTTCCCTAGTATATGGTACTGAGGTACCCAGGGTATTGGGGTTCCAGGAGATCCCTATGGGCTGCAGCATTTCTTTTGCCACCCATAGGGAGCTCTGACAATTCTTACACAGGCCTGCCACTGCAGCCTGAGTGAAATAACGTCCACGTTATTTCACAGCCATTTTCACTGTACTTAAGTAACTTATAAGTCACCTATATGTCTAACCTTTACCTGGTAAAGGTTAGGTGCAAAGTTACTTAGTGTGTGGGCACCCTGGCACTAGCCAAGGTGCCCCCACATTGTTCAGGGCAAATTCCCCGAACTTTGTGAGTGCGGGGACACCATTACACGTGTGTACTACACATAGGTCACTACCTATATGTAGCTTCACAATGGTAACTCTGAATATGGCCATGTAACATGTCTATGATCATGAAATTGCCCCCTCTATGCCATCCTGGCATAGTTGGCACAATCCCATGATCCCACTGGTCTGTAGCACAGACCCTGGTACTGCCAAACTGCCCTTCCTGGGGTTTCACTGCAGCTGCTGCTGCTGCCAACCCCTCAGACAGGCATCTGCCCTCCTGGGGTCCAGCCAGGCCTGGCCCAGGATGGCAGAACAAAGAACTTCCTCTGAGAGAGGGTGTGACACCCTCTCCCTTTGGAAAATGGTGTGAAGGCAGGGGAGGAGTAGCCTCCCCCAGCCTCTGGAAATGCTTTCTTGGGCACAGATGTGCCCAATTCTGCATAAGCCAGTCTACACCGGTTCAGGGGACCCCTTAGCCCTGCTCTGGCGCGAAACTGGACAAAGGAAAGGGGAGTGACCACTCCCCTGACCTGCACCTCCCCTCGGAGGTGTCCAGAGCTCCTCCAGTGTGCTCCAGACCTCTGGCATCTTGGAAACAGAGGTGCTGCTGGCCCACTGGACTGCTCTGAGTGGCCAGTGCCACCAGGTGACGTCAGAGACTCCTTGTGATAGGCTCCTTCAGGTGTTGCTAGCCTATCCTCTCTCCTAGGTAGCCAAACCCTCTTTTCTGGCTATTTAGGGTCTCTGTCTCTGGGGAAACTTTAGATAACGAATGCAAGAGCTCATCCGAGTTCCTCTGCATCTCTCTCTTCACCTTCTGCCAAGGAATCAACTGCTGACCGCGCTGGAAGCCTGCAACACTGCAACAAAGTAGCAAAGACGACTACTGCAACTCTGTAAAGCTGATCTTGCCGCCTTCTCGACTGTTTTCCTGGTGGTGCATGCTGTGGGGGTAGTCTGCCTCCTCTCTGCACTAGGAGCTCCGAAGAAATCTCCCGTGGGTCGACGGAATCTTCCCCCTGCAACCGCAGGCTCCAAAAAGCTGCATTACCGGTCTCTTGGGTCTCCTCTCAGCACGACGAGCGAGGTCCCTCGAATCCAGCAACTCTGTCCAAGTGGCCCCCACAGTCCAGTGACTCTTCAGTCCAAGTTTGGTGGAGGTAAGTCCTTGCCTCACCTCGCTAGACTGCATTGCTGGGAACCGCGACTTTTGCAGCTACTCCGGCCCCTGTGCACTTCCGGCGGAAATCCTTTGTGCACAGCCAAGCCTGGATCCACGGCACTCTAACCTGCATTGCACGACTTTCTAAGTTGGTCTCCGGCGACGTGGGACTCCTTTGTGTAACTTTGGGTGAGCACTGTTTCACGCATCCTCATAGTGCCTGTTGCTGGCACTTCTCCGGGTGCTACCTGCTGCTAAGAGGGCTCCTTGTCTTGCTCGCGACGTACCCTCTACCTCCTGGTCCAATTTGCGACCTCCTGGTTCCTCCTGGGCCACAGCAGCATCCAAAAACGCTAACCGCACGATTTGCAGCTAGCAAGGCTTGTTGGCGTTCTTTCGGCGGGAAAACACTTCTGCACAACTCTCTATGGCGAGAGGGATCTGTCCACCAAAGAGGAAGTCTCTAGCCCTTTTCGTTCCTGCAGAAACCTCAGCTTCTTCTGTCCAGTAGAAGCTTCTTTGCACCCACAGCTGGCATTTCCTGGGCATATGCCCATCTCCGACTTGCTTGTGACTTTTGGACTTGGTCCCCTTGTTCCACAGGTACCCTAGATTGGAAATCCATCGTTTTTGCATTGTTGGTTTGTGTCTTTCCTGCATTATTCCTCTAACACGACTTCTTTGTCCTTAGGGGAACTTTAGTGCACTTTGCACTCACTTTTCAGGGTCTTGGGGAGGGTTATTTTTCTAACTCTCACTATTTTCTAATAGTCCCAGCGACCCTCTACAAGGTCACATAGGTTTGGGGTCCATTCGTGGTTCGCATTCCACTTTTGGAGTATATGGTTTGTGTTGCCCCTATCCCTATGTATCCCCATTGCATCCTATTGTAACTATACATTGTTTGCACTGTTTTCTAAGACTATACTGCATATTTTTGCTATTGTGTATATATATCTTGTGTATATTTCCTATCCTCTCACTGAGGGTACACTCTAAGATACTTTGGCATATTGTCATAAAAATAAAGTACCTTTATTTTTAGTATAACTGTGTATTGTGTTTTCTTATGATATTGTGCATATGACACTAAGTGGTACTGTAGTAGCTTCACACGTCTCCTAGTTCAGCCTAAGCTGCTCTGCTAAGCTACCATTATCTATCAGCCTTAGCTGCTAGACACCCTATACACTAATAAGGGATAACTGGGCCTGGTGCAAGGTGCAAGTACCCCTTGGTACTCACTACAAGCCAGTCCATGCTCCTACATTGGTTGTGCAGTGGTGGGATAAGTGCTTTGAGACTACTTACCACTCTTGTCATTGTACTTTTCATAAGAGAAAAATATACAAAACAAGTTCAGTGTATATACACATAGCCAAAAAGTTTTGCATTTCCTCTTTTCAATCTTTTCTAAGTGCTGAAAAGTACTTCTAACTTTCTAAAAAGTTCTAAAAAGTTTAAAAAGTTTTTTTTCTCTGTCTTTCTAAAAGCTCTGAAAAACTTTTTTCTCTTTTTCTATCACTTTAACTCACTCTAAAAATGTCTGGCACAGGCCAAAATGTTGATCTGTCCAAACTTGCATATGATCACCTTAGCTGGAAAGGAGCAAGGAGTCTCTGCATAGAGAGAGGTTTGAGTGTAGGGATGAATCCTTCCTTGGAATTGTTACTTAACATGCTTAGAGAACAGGATAAGGCTAGAAGTGCCCCATCTGTTGAAAGAGTAGCTAATGGTTCCCAATCTGATCCAGGGACTCCCCCAGGAAAAGATTCAGGAAAGAAACTTCCTAGCCTGCCCATTACTAGACAGTCTAGCATAGTTGGTAATGATGAACAGCCACACCATACAAATAGTGTTGTCTCACATCATAGCAAAAGCATTTATTCACACCACAGTGGTACTGATGTTTCTGTTAGCCAAGCTGTTAGGGTGCCCTCTGTAAGGGACAGGTCTCCTTCTGTTCATTCCCATCATACCTCTGTATCTAGAAATGTCCCTCCCACCAACCCTGATGACAGATTGTTAGAAAGGGAACTCAATAAGTTGAGGGTGGAACAAACCAGACTGAAGCTTAAAAAGCAACAGCTGGATTTGGATAGACAGTCTTTAGAATTAGAGAAGGAAAGACAGAAGTTGGGTTTAGAAACCCATGGTGGCAGCAGCAGTATTCCCCATAGTCATCCTGCAAAAGAGCATGATTCCAGGAATCTGCACAAGATAGTTCCCCCTTATAAGGAGGGGGATGACATTAACAAGTGGTTTGCTGCACTTGAGAGGGCCTGTGTTGTACAGGATGTCCCCCAAAGGCAGTGGGCTGCTATCCTATGGCTATCATTTAGTGGAAAAGGTAGGGATAGGCTCCTTACTGTGAAAGAAAGTGATGCCAATAATTTTACAGTACTTAAGAATGCACTCCTGGATGGTTATGGCTTAACCACTGAACAATACAGGATAAAGTTCAGAGAGACCAAAAAGGAGACTTCACAAGACTGGGTTGATTTCATTGACCATTCAGTGAAGGCCTTGGAGGGGTGGTTACATGGCAGTAAAGTTACTGATTATGACAGCCTGTATAACTTGATCCTGAGAGAGCATATTCTTAATAATTGTGTGTCTGATTTGTTGCACCAGTACTTGGTGGACTCTGATCTGACCTCTCCCCAAGAATTGGGAAAGAAGGCAGACAAATGGGTCAGAACAAGGGTGAACAGAAAAGTTCATACAGGGGGTGACAAAGAGAACACTAAGAAGAAAGATGGTGAAAAATCTCAAGATAAGCATGGGGATAAGGGTAAAACCAAAGATTCCACTTCAAATCTTAAACACTCTCCAGGGGGTGGAGATAAAACAAATTCTTCCTCTTCTTCTCAACCTACACAATTTAAAAAGCCTTGGTGCTTTGTGTGTAAAAACAGAGGCCATAGGCCAGGGGATAAGTCCTGTCCAGGTAAACCCCCTGAGCCTACCACCACCAATACATCAAGCTCTAGTGCCCCTAGAAGTAGTGGTACTAGTGGTGGGACTGCTGGCAACAGTCAAGTTAAGGGTGTAGTTGGGTTCACTTATGGGTCCATAGTAGAAACTAAGGTAGTCAGTCCCAAAACAGTTTCTGTCACACCTAGTGGCATTGGCCTTGCCACACTGGCTGCTTGTCCCCTTACAATAGATAAGTACAGGCAGACAGTTTCAATAAATGGTGTTGAGGCCTTGGCCTACAGGGACACAGGTGCCAGTATCACTTTGGGGACTGAAAACCTAGTGCACCCTGATCAACACATCTTTGGACAACAGTATAAGATTATTGATGTCCATAACTCCACTAAGTTTCTTCCCTTAGCTATAATTCAGTTTAGTTGGGGTGGAGTTACTGGCCCTAAGCAGGTGGTGTAGGAAAGTACCATCTTGCCTGGCATGTTACCCCCATTTTTCACTGTATATATGTTGTTTTAGTTATATGTGTCACTGGGACCCTGGTAACCCAGGGCCCCAGTGCTCATAAGTGTGCCTGAATGTGTTACCTGTGTAGTGACTAACTGTCTCACTGAGGCTCTGCTAATCAGAACCTCAGTGGTTATGCTCTCTCATTTCTTTCCAAATTGTCACTAACAGGCTAGTGACCAATTTTACCAATTTACATTGGCTTACTGGAACACCCTTATAATTCCCTAGTATATGGTACTGAGGTACCCAGGGTATTGGGGTTCCAGGAGATCCCTATGGGCTGCAGCATTTCTTTTGCCACCCATAGGGAGCTCTGACAATTCTTACACAGGCCTGCTTCTGCAGCCTGAGTGAAATAACGTCCACGTTATTTCACAGCCATTTTACACTGCACTTAAGTAACTCATAAGTCACCTATATGTCTAACCTTTACCTGGTAAAGGTTAGGTGCAAAGTTACTTAGTGTGAGGGCACCCTGGCACTAGCCAAGGTGCCCCCACATTGTTCAGAGCCAATTCCCTGAACTTTGTGAGTGCGGGGACACCATTACACGCGTGCACTACATATAGGTCACTACCTATATGTAGCTTCACAATGGTAACTCCGAATATGGCCATGTAACATGTCTATGATCATGGAATTGCCCCCTCTATACCATCCTCGCATAGTTGGCACAATCCCATGATCCCACTGGTCTGTAGCACAGACCCTGGTACTGCCAAACTGCCCTTCCTGGGGTTTCACTGCAGCTGCTGCTGCTGCTAACCCCTCAGACAGGCATCTGCCCTCCTGGGGTCCAGCCAGGCCTGGCCCAGGATGGCAGAACAAAGAACTTCCTCTGAGAGAGGGTGTGACACCCTCTCCCTTTGGAAAATGGTGTGAAGGCAGGGGAGGAGTAGCCTCCCCCAGCCTCTGGAAATGCTTTGTTGGGCACAGAGGTGCCCAATTCTGCATAAGCCAGTCTACACCGGTTCAGGGGACCCCTTAGCCCTGCTCTGGCGCGAAACTGGACAAAGGAAAGGGGAGTGACCACTCCCCTGACCTGCACCTCCCCTGGGAGGTGTCCAGAGCTCCTCCAGTGTGCTCCAGACCTCTGCCATCTTGGAAACAGAGGTGCTGCTGGCACACTGGACTGCTCTGAGTGGCCAGTGCCACCAGGTGACGTCAGAGACTCCTTGTGATAGGCTCCTTCAGGTGTTGCTAGCCTATCCTCTCTCCTAGGTAGCCAAACCCTCTTTTCTGGCTATTTAGGGTCTCTGTCTCTGGGGAAACTTCAGATAACGAATGCAAGAGCTCATCCGAGTTCCTCTGCATCTCTCTCTTCACCTTCTGCCAAGGACTCGACTGCTGACCGCGCTGGAAGCCTGCAAACCTGCAACATAGTAGCAAAGACGACTACTGCAACTCTGTAACGCTGATCCTGCCGCCTTCTCGACTGTTTTCCTGCTTGTGCATGCTGTGGGGGTAGTCTGCCTCCTCTCTGCACCAGAAGCTCCGAAGAAATCTCCTGTGGGTCGACGGAATCTTCCCCCTGCAACCGCAGGCACCAAAAAGCTGCATTACCGGTCCCTTGAGTCTCCTCTCAGCACGACGAGCGAGGTCCCTCGAATCCAGCGACTCTGTCCAAGTGACCCCCACAGTCCAGTGACTCTTCAGTCCAAGTTTGGTGGAGGTAAGTCCTTGCCTCACCTCACTGGGCTGCATTGCTGGGAACCGCGACTTTTGCAGCTACTCCGGCCCCTGTACACTTCCGGCGGAAATCCTTTGTGCACAGCCAAGCCTGGGTCCACGGCACTCTAACCTGCATTGCACGACTTTCTAAGTTGGTCTCCGGCGACGTGGGACTCCTTTGTGCGACTTCGGGTGAGCACCATTTAACGCATCCTCGTAGTGCCTGTTTCTGGCACTTCTCCGGGTGCTACCTGCTGCTGAGAGGGCTCCTTGTCTTGCTCGACGTCCCCTCTCTCCCCTGATCCAATTTGCGACCTCCTGGTTCCTCCAGGGCCACAGCAGCGTCCAAAAACGCTAACCGCACGATTTGCAGCTAGCAAGGCTTGTTGGCGTTGTTTTGGCGGGAAAACACTTCTGCACGACTCTCCACGGCGAGTGGGATCCGTCCACCAAAGGGGAAGTCTCTAGCCCTTTTCGTTCCTGCAGAAACCTCAGCTTCTTCTGTCCAGTAGAAGCTTCTTTGCACCCACAGCTGGCATTTCCTGGGCATCTGCCCATCTCCGACTTGCTTGTGACTTTTGGACTTGGTCCCCTTGTTCCACAGGTACCCTAGATTGGAAATCCAGAGTTGTTGCATTGTTGGTTTGTGTCTTTCCTGCATTATTCCTCTAACACGACTTCTTTGTCCGTAGGGGAACTTTAGTGCACTTTGCACCCACTTTTCAGGGTCTTGGGGACGGTTATTTTTCTAACTCTCACTATTTTCTAATAGTCCCAGCGACCCTCTACAAGGTCACATAGGTTTGGGGTCCACTCGTGGTTCGCATTCCACTTTTGGAGTATATGGTTTGTGTTGCCCCTATCCCTATGTTTCCCCATTGCATCCTATTGTAACTATACATTGTTTGCACTGTTTTCTAAGACTATACTGCATATTTTTGCTATTGTGTATATATATCTTGTGTATATTTCCTATCCTCTCACTGAGGGTACACTCTAAGATACTTTGGCATATTGTCATAAAAATAAAGTACCTTTATTTTTAGTATAACTGTGTATTGTGTTTTCTTATGATATTGTGCATATGACACTAAGTGGTACTGTAGTAGCTTCACACGTCTCCTAGTTCAGCCTAAGCTGCTCTGCTAAGCTACCATTATCTATCAGCCTAAGCTGCTAGACACCCTATACACTAATAAGGGATAACTGGGCCTGGTGCAAGGTGCAAGTACCCCTTGGTACTCACTACAAGCCAGTCCAGCCTCCTACAGGTGGTGGTATCACCTAGCTTACCTGTAGACTGTCTCTTAGGTAATGACCTAGAGGCCTCAGGTTGGGCTGATGTAGAGTTTTATGCCCATGCAGCCATGCTGGGCATCCCTGAGGAATTGTTCCCTCTCATTTCTACTGAAATGAAAAAGCAAAGGAGAGAAGGCCTGAAAACTCAGGATCCTTCTCCATCAGCAGGTAAAAAGGGTATCACAGTATCCCCTAACCACCCTACCATTCAGGATACCATTCCTGTGGCGGGAGAAACCTCTCCTGGGGTGGCACCTGTTCCAAGGGAATCATCAGTTGGCAAAACTGTACTCCCTGAGGTGGAAGTACCTCTCTGTGGGATAACTAACATTGGTGAGAGAAAGAGCACCATTTTAGTTAACATGGAGCATCCCTCCAACCCTCCCAGAGAAACTTTAGTGCAGAAACCCTGCACTGCCTCACAACACTTAGGACAGCATCCCTGCCCTAGTGTGGAGCTCATAGGACAGCATCCCTGCCCTGCTCCAACTCAAGAGAAACAGCATCCCTGTTCTCTCTTCCAGCCATATGGACAAAGTTTTTGCCCAGCTATGGCTTTATTGAGACAGCATCCCTGTCTGGCATTTCCATCACTACAAATAGGTTCAGTGGACAATTCCCACTGCTCTAAACTAAAACTTACTGATAGAAACTCTGAAAATACATCTTCACATTGTTGCTTAGCTAAAAAACTTCAAACAGGGTGGTTTACATCCCCACAGGGAGGTAACCATATAGTGGATGATAAAGGGAGTAACCAGTCTATTGCAGAGCTACTCTCTACTTATCACCACTTAGACAATAAAGTCTCAACTGGCCAAGGTTAGCCTTATTGTCCTTCGTTTGGGGGGGGGGTTGTGTGAGAAAGTAGCCTCTTTCTAGCCTTGTTACCCCCACTTTTGGCCTGTTTGTGAGTGTATGTCAGGGTGTTTTCACTGTCTCACTGGGATCCTGCTAGCCAGGGCCCAGTGCTCATAGTGAAAACCCTATGTTTCAGTATGTTTGTTATGTGTCACTGGGACCCTGCTAGTCAGGACCCCAGTGCTCATAAGTTTGTGGCCTATATGTATGTGTTCCCTGTGTGGTGCCTAACTGTCTCACTGAGGCTCTGCTAACCAGAACCTCAGTGGTTATGCTCTCTCATTTCTTTTCAAATTGTCACTAACAGGCTAGTGACTTCTTTTACCAATTTACATTGGCTTACTGGAACACCCTTATAATTCCCTAGTATATGGTACTGAGGTACCCAGGGTATTGGGGTTCCAGGAGATCCCTATGGGCTGCAGCATTTCTTTTGCCACCCATAGGGAGCTCTGACAATTCTTACACAGGCCTGCCACTGCAGTCTGAGTGAAATAACGTCCACGTTATTTCACAGCCATTTTACACTGCACTTAAGTAACTTATAAGTCACCTATATGTCTAACCTTTACCTGGTAAAGGTTAGGTGCAAAGTTACTTAGTGTGAGGGCACCCTGGCACTAGCCAAGGTGCCCCCACATTGTTCAGGGCCAATTCCCCGGACTTTGTGAGTGCGGGGACACCATTACACGCGTGCACTACATATAGGTCACTACCTATATGTAGCTTCACAATGGTAACTCCGAATATGGCCATGTAACATGTCTATGATCATGGAATTGCCCCCTCTATGCCATCCTGGCATAGTTGGCACAATCCCATGATCCCAGTGGTCTGTAGCACAGACCCTGGTACTGCCAAAACTGCCCTTACTGGGGTTTCACTGCAGCTGCTGCTGCTGCCAACCCCTCAGACAGGCATCTGCCCTCCTGGGGTCCAGCCAGGCCTGGCCCAGGATGGCAGAACAAAGAACTTTCTCTGTGAGAGGGTGTGACACCCTCTCCCTTTGGAAAATGGTGTAAAGGCAGGGGAGGAGTAGCCTCCCCCAGCCTCTGGAAATGCTTTCTTGGGCACAGATGTGCCCAATTCTGCATAAGCCAGTCTACACCGGTTCAGGGGACCCCTTAGCCCTGCTCTGGCGCGAAACTGGACAAAGGAAAGGGGAGTGACTACTCCCCTGACCTGCACCTCCCCTGGGAGGTGTCCAGAGCTCCTCCAGTGTGCTCCAGACCTCTGCCATCTTGGAAACAGAGGTGCTGCTGGCACACTGGACTGCTCTGAGTGGCCAGTGCCAGCAGGTGACGTCAGAGACTCCTTGTGATAGGCTCCTTCAGGTGTTGCTAGCCTATCCTCTCTCCTAGGTAGCCAAACCCTCTTTTCTGGCTATTTAGGGTCTCTGTCTCTGGGGAAACTTTAGATAACGAATGCAAGAGCTCATCCGAGTTCCTCTGCATCTCTCTCTTCACCTTCTGCCAAGGAATCGAATGCTGACCGCGCTGGAAGCCTGCAACACTGCAACAAAGTAGCAAAGACGACTACTGCAACTCTGTAACGCCCGATCCTGCCGCCTTCTCTACTGTTTTCCTGGTGGTGCATGCTGTGGGGGTAGTCTGCCTCCTCTCTGCACTAGAAGCTCCGAAGAAATCTCCCGTGGGTCGGCGGAATCTTCCCCCTGCAACCGCAGGCACCAAAAAGCTGCATTACCGGTCTCTTGGGTCTCCTCTCAGCACAACGAGCGAGGTCCCTTGAATCCAGCAACTCTGTCCAAGTGGCCCCCACAGTCCAGTGACTCTTCAGTCCAAGTTTGGTGGAGGTAAGTCCTTGCCTCACCTCGCTAGATTGCATTGCTGGGAACCGCGACTTTTGCAGCTACTCCGGCCCCTGTGCACTTCCGGCGGAAATCCTTTGTGTACAGCCAAGCCTGGTTCCACGGCACTCTAACCTGCATTGCACGACTTTCTAAGTTGGTCTCCGGCGACGTGGGACTCCTTTGTGTAACTTCGGGTGAGCACTGTTTCACGCATCCTTGTAGTGCCTGTTTCTGGCACTTCTTTGGGTGCTACCTGCTGCTAAGAGGGCTCTTTGTCTTGCTCGACGTCCCCTCTACCTCCTGGTCCAATTTGCGACCTCCTGGTCCCTCCTGAGCCACAGCAGCATCCAAAAACGCTAACTGCACGATTTGCAGCTAGCAAGACTTGTTGGCATTCTTTCGGCGGGAAAACACTTCTGCACGACTCTCCACGGCGAGAGGGATCTGTCCACCAAAGGGAAAGTCTCTAGCCCTTTTCGTTCCTGCAGAAACCTCAGCTTCTTCTGTCCACTAGAAGCTTCTTTGCACCCACAGCTGGCATTTCCTGGGCATATGCCCATCTCCGACTTGCTTGTGACTTTTGGACTTGGTCCCCTTGTTCCACAGGTACCCTAGATTGGAAATCCATCGTTGTTGCATTGTTGGTTTGTGTCTTTCCTGCATTATTCCTCTAACATGACTTCTTTGTCCTTAGGGGAACTTTAGTGCACTTTGCACTCACTTTTCAGGGTCTTGGGGAGGTTTATTTTTCTAACTCTCACTATTTTCTAATAGTCCCAGCGACCCTCTACAAGGTCACATAGGTTTGGGGTCCACTCGTGGTTCGCATTCCACTTTTGGAGTATATGGTTTGTGTTGCCCCTATCCCTATGTTTCCCCATTGCATCCTATTGTAACTATACATTGTTTGCACTGTTTTCTAAGACTATACTGCATATTTTTGCTATTGTGTATATATATCTTGTGTATATTTCCTATCCTCTCACTGAGGGTACACTCTAAGATACTTTGGCATATTGTCATAAAAATAAAGTACCTTTATTTTTAGTATAACTGTGTATTGTGTTTTCTTATGATATTGTGCATATGACACTAAGTGGTACTGTAGTAGCTTCACACGTCTCCTAGTTCAGCCTAAGCTGCTCTGCTAAGCTACCATTATCTATCAGCCTAAGCTGCTAGACACCCTATACACTAATAAGGGATAACTGGGCCTGGTGCAAGGTGCAAGTACCCCTTGGTACTCACTACAAGCCAGTCCAGCCTCCTACAGGTGGTGGTATCACCTAGCTTACCTGTAGACTGTCTCTAAGGTAATGACCTAGAGGCCTCAGGTTGGGCTGATGTAGAGTTTTATGCCCATGCAGCCATGCTGGGCATCCCTGAGGAATTGTTCCCTCTCATTTCTACTGAAATGAAAAAGCAAAGGAGAGAAGGCCTGAAAACTCAGGATCCTTCTCCATCAGCAGGTAAAAAGGGTATCACAGTATCCCCTAACCACCCTACCATTCAGGATACCATTCCTGTGGTGGGAGAAACCTCTCCTGGGGTGGCACCTGTTCCAAGGGAATCATCAGTTGGCAAAACTGTACTCCCTGAGGTGGAAGTACCTCTCTGTGGGATAACTAACATTGGTGAGAGAAAGAGCACCATTTTAGTTAACATGGAGCATCCCTCCAACCCTCCCAGAGAAACTTTAGTGCAGAAACCCTGCACTGCCTCACAACACTTAGGACAGCATCCCTGCCCTAGTGTGGAGCTCATAGGACAGCATCCCTGCCCTGCTCCAACTCAAGAGAAACAGCATCCCTGTTCTCTCTTCCAGCCATATGGACAAAGTTTTTGCCCAGCTATGGCTTTATTGAGACAGCATCCCTGTCTGGCATTTCCATCACTACAAATAGGTTCAGTGGACAATTCCCACTGCTCTAAACTAAAACTTACTGATAGAAACTCTGAAAATACATCTTCACATTGTTGCTTAGCTAAAAAACTTCAAACAGGGTGGTTTACATCCCCACAGGGAGGTAACCATATAGTGGATGATAAAGGGAGTAACCAGTCTATTGCAGAGCTACTCTCTACTTATCACCACTTAGACAATAAAGTCTCAACTGGCCAAGGTTAGCCTTATTGTCCTTCGTTTGGGGGGGGGGGTTGTGTGAGAAAGTAGCCTCTTTCTAGCCTTGTTACCCCCACTTTTGGCCTGTTTGTGAGTGTATGTCAGGGTGTTTTCACTGTCTCACTGGGATCCTGCTAGCCAGGGCCCAGTGCTCATAGTGAAAACCCTATGTTTCAGTATGTTTGTTATGTGTCACTGGGACCCTGCTAGTCAGGACCCCAGTGCTCATAAGTTTGTGGCCTATATGTATGTGTTCCCTGTGTGGTGCCTAACTGTCTCACTGAGGCTCTGCTAACCAGAACCTCAGTGGTTATGCTCTCTCATTTCTTTTCAAATTGTCACTAACAGGCTAGTGACTATTTTTACCAATTTACATTGGCTTACTGGAACACCCTTATAATTCCCTAGTATATGGTACTGAGGTACCCAGGGTATTGGGGTTCCAGGAGATCCCTATGGGCTGCAGCATTTCTTTTGCCACCCATAGGGAGCTCTGACAATTCTTACACAGGCCTGCCACTGCAGTCTGAGTGAAATAACGTCCACGTTATTTCACAGCCATTTTACACTGCACTTAAGTAACTTATAAGTCACCTATATGTCTAACCTTTACCTGGTAAAGGTTAGGTGCAAAGTTACTTAGTGTGAGGGCACCCTGGCACTAGCCAAGGTGCCCCCACATTGTTCAGGGCCAATTCCCCGGACTTTGTGAGTGCGGGGACACCATTACACGCGTGCACTACATATAGGTCACTACCTATATGTAGCTTCACAATGGTAACTCCGAATATGGCCATGTAACATGTCTATGATCATGGAATTGCCCCCTCTATGCCATCCTGGCATAGTTGGCACAATCCCATGATCCCAGTGGTCTGTAGCACAGACCCTGGTACTGCCAAACTGCCCTTACTGGGGTTTCACTGCAGCTGCTGCTGCTGCCAACCCCTCAGACAGGCATCTGCCCTCCTGGGGTCCAGCCAGGCCTGGCCCAGGATGGCAGAACAAAGAACTTTCTCTGAGAGAGGGTGTGACACCCTCTCCCTTTGGAAAATGGTGTAAAGGCAGGGGAGGAGTAGCCTCCCCCAGCCTCTGGAAATGCTTTCTTGCGCACAGATGTGCCCAATTCTGCATAAGCCAGTCTACACCGGTTCAGGGGACCCCTTAGCCCTGCTCTGGCGCGAAACTGGACAAAGGAAAGGGGAGTGACTACTCCCCTGACCTGCACCTCCCCTGGGAGGTGTCCAGAGCTCCTCCAGTGTGCTCCAGACCTCTGCCATCTTGGAAACAGAGGTGCTGCTGGCACACTGGACTGCTCTGAGTGGCCAGTGCCAGCAGGTGACGTCAGAGACTCCTTGTGATAGGCTCCTTCAGGTGTTGCTAGCCTATCCTCTCTCCTAGGTAGCCAAACCCTATTTTCTGGCTATTTAGGGTCTCTGTCTCTGGGGAAACTTTAGATAACGAATGCAAGAGCTCATCCGAGTTCCTCTGCATCTCTCTCTTCACCTTCTGCCAAGGAATCGAATGCTGACCGCGCTGGAAGCCTGCAACACTGCAACAAAGTAGCAAAGACGACTACTGCAACTCTGTAACGCTGATCCTGCCGCCTTCTCTACTGTTTTCCTGGTGGTGCATGCTGTGGGGGTAGTCTGCCTCCTCTCTGCACTAGAAGCTCCGAAGAAATCTCCCGTGGGTCGGCGGAATCTTCCCCCTGCAACCGCAGGCACCAAAAAGCTGCATTACCGGTCTCTTGGGTCTCCTCTCAGCACAACGAGCGAGGTCCCTTGAATCCAGCAACTCTGTCCAAGTGGCCCCCACAGTCCAGTGACTCTTCAGTCCAAGTTTGGTGGAGGTAAGTCCTTGCCTCACCTCGCTAGACTGCATTGCTGGGAACCGCGACTTTTGCAGCTACTCCGGCCCCTGTGCACTTCCGGCGGAAATCCTTTGTGTACAGCCAAGCCTGGTTCCACGGCACTCTAACCTGCATTGCACGACTTTCTAAGTTGGTCTCCGGCGACGTGGGACTCCTTTGTGTAACTTCGGGTGAGCACCGTTTCACGCATCCTTGTAGTGCCTATTTCTGGCACTTCTTTGGGTGCTACCTGCTGCTAAGAGGGCTCTTTGTCTTGCTCGACGTCCCCTCTACCTCCTGGTCCAATTTGCGACCTCCTGGTCCCTCCTGAGCCACAGCAGCATCCAAAAACGCTAACTGCACGATTTGCAGCTAGCAAGACTTGTTGGTGTTCTTTCGGCGGGAAAACACTTCTGCACGACTCTCCACGGCGAGCGGGATCTGTCCACCAAAGGGAAAGTCTCTAGCCCTTTTCGTTCTTGCAGAAACCTCAGCTTCTTCTGTCCAGTAGAAGCTTCTTTGCACCCACAGCTGGCATTTCCTGGGCATATGCCCATCTCCGACTTGCTTGTGACTTTTGGACTTGGTCCCCTTGTTCCACAGGTACCCTAGATTGGAAATCCATCGTTGTTGCATTGTTGGTTTGTGTCTTTCCTGCATTATTCCTCTAACATGACTTCTTTGTCCTTAGGGGAACTTTAGTGCACTTTGCACTCACTTTTCAGGGTCTTGGGGAGGTTTATTTTTCTAACTCTCACTATTTTCTAATAGTCCCAGCGACCCTCTACAAGGTCACATAGGTTTGGGGTCCATTCGTGGTTCGCATTCCACTTTTGGAGTATATGGTTTGTGTTGCCCCTATCCCTATGTATCCCCATTGCATCCTATTGTAACTATACATTGTTTGCACTGTTTTCTAAGACTATACTGCATCTTTTTGCTATTGTGTATATATATCTTGTGTATATTTCCTATCCTCTCACTGAGGGTACACTCTAAGATACTTTGGCATATTGTCATAAAAATAAAGTACCTTTATTTTTAGTATAACTGTGTATTGTGTTTTCTTATGATATTGTGCATATGACACTAAGTGGTACTGTAGTAGCTTCACACGTCTCCTAGTTCAGCCTAAGCTGCTCTGCTAAGCTACCATTATCTATCAGCCTAAGCTGCTAGACACCCTATACACTAATAAGGGATAACTGGGCCTGGTGCAAGGTGCAAGTACCCCTTGGTACTCACTACAAGCCAGTCCAGCCTCCTACAAGCAACAGCTGGATTTGGATAGACAGTCTTTAGAAGTAGAGAAGGAAAGACAGAAATTGGGTTTAGAAACCCATGGTAGCAGCAGCAGTATTCCCAATAGTCATCCTGCAAAAGAGCATGATTCTAGGAAGCTGCACAAGATAGTTCCCCCATATAAGGAGGGGGATGACATTAACAAGTGGTTTGCTGCACTTGAGAGGGCCTGTGTTGTACAGGATGTCCCTCAAAGGCAGTTGGATGCTATCCTATGGCTATCATTTAGTGGAAAGGGTAGGGATAGGCTCCTTACTGTGAAAGAAAGTGATGCCAATAATTTTACAGTTCTTAAGAATGCACTCCTGGATGGTTATGGCTTAACCACTGAACAGTACAGGATGAAGTTCAGAGAGACCAAAAAGGAGTCTTCACAAGACTGGGTTGATTTCATTGACCATTCAGTGAAGGCCTTGGAGGGGTGGTTACATGGCAGTAAAGTTACTGATTATGAAAGCCTGTATAACTTGATCCTGATAGAGCATATTCTTAATAATTGTGTTTCTGATTTGTTGCACCAGTATCTAGTGGACTCAGATCTGACCTCTCCCCAAGAATTGGGAAAGAAGGCAGACAAATGGGTCAGAACAATAGTGAACAGAAAAGTTCATACAGGTGGTGACAAGGATGGCAAGAAGAAAGATGGTGAAAAATCTCAAGATAAGCATGGGGATAAAAGTAAAACCAAAGATCCCACTTCAAATCTTAAACACTCTTCAGAGGGTGGGGATAAAAGAAATTCTTCTCTTCTTCTCAACCTACACAATTTAAAAAGCCTTGGTGCTTTGTGTGTAAAAACAGAGGCCATAGGCCAGGGGATAAGTCCTGTCCAGGTAAACCCCCTGAGCCTACCACCACTAATACATCAAGCTCTAGTGCCCCTAGCAGTAGTGGTACTAGTGGTGGGACTGCTGGCAACAGTCAAGTTAAGGGTGCAGTTGGGTTCACTTATGGGTCCATAATAGAAACTGGGGTAGTTAGTCGCAACACAGTTTCTGTCACACCTAGTGGCATTGGCCTTGCCACACTGGCTGCTTGTCCCCTTACAATGGATAAGTACAGGCAGACAGTTTCAATAAATGGTGTTGAGGGCTTGGCCTACAGGGACACAGGTGCCAGTATCACTTTGGTGACTGAAATCCTAGTGCATCCTGAACAACACATCATTGGACAACAGTATAAGATTACTGATGTCCATAACTCCACTAAGTTTCTTCCCTTAGCTATAATTCAGTTTAGTTGGGGTGGAGTTACTGGCCCTAAGCAGGTGGTAGTATCACCTAGCTTACCTGTACACTGTCTCTTAGGTAATGACCTAGAGGCCTCAGGTTGGGTTGATGTAGAGTTGTATGCCCATGCAGCCATGCTGGGCATCCCAGAGGAATTGTTCCCTCTCATTTCTACTGAAATGAAAAAGCAAAGGAGAGAAGGCTGAAAACTCAGGATCCCTCTCCAACAACAGGTAAAAAGGGTATCACAGTATCCCCTAATCACCCTGCCATTCAGGATACCATTCCTGTGGTGGGAGAAACCTCTCCTGGGGTGGCACCTATTCCAAGGGAATCATCAGCTGGCAAAGCTGTACTCCCAGAGGTGGAAGTACCTCTCTGTGGGATAACTAACATTGGTGAAAAAAAGAGCACCATTTTAGTTAACATGGAGCATCCCTCCAACCCTCCCAGAGAAACTTTAGTGCAGAAACCCTGCACTGCCTCACAACACTTAGGACAGTATCCCTGCCCTAGTGTAGAGCTCATAGGACAGCATCCCTGCCCTGCTCCAAATCAAGAGAAACAGCATCCCTGTTCTCTCTTCCAGCCATATGGACAAAGTTTTTGCCCAGCTATGGCTTTATTGAGACAGCATCCCTGTCTGGCATTTCCATCACTACAAATAGGTTCAGTGGACAATTCCCACTGCTCTAAACTAAAACTTACTGATAGAAACTCTGAAAATACATCTTCACATTGTTGCTTAGCTAAAAAACTTCAAACAGGGTGGTTTACATCCCCACAGAGAAGTAACCATATAGTGGATGATAAAGGGAGTAACCAGTCTATTGCAGAGCTACTCTATACTTATCACGACTTAGACAATAAAGTCTCAACTGGCCAAGGTTAGCCTTATTGTCCTTCGTTAGGGGGGGGGGGTTGTGTGAGAAAGTAGCCTCTTTCTAGCCTTGTTACCCCCACTTTTGGCCTTTTTAAGAGTGTATGTCAGGGTGTTTTCACTGTCTCACTAGGATCCTGCTAGCCAGGGCCCAGTGCTCATAGTGAAAACCCTATGTTTCAGTATGTTTGTTATGTGTCACTGGGACCCTGCTAGTCAGGACCCCAGTGCTCATAAGTTTGTGGCCTATATGTATGTGTTCTCTGTGTGGTGCCTAACTGTCTCACTGAGGCTCTGCTAACCAGAACCTCAGTGGTTATGCTCTCTCATTTCTTTCAAATTGTCACTAACAGGCTAGTGACCAATTTTACCAATTTACATTGGCATACTGGAACACCCTTATAATTCCCTAGTATATGGTACTGAGGTACCCAGGGTATTGGGGTTCTAGGAGATCCCTATGGGCTGCAGCATTTCTTTTGCCACCCATAGGGAGCTCTGACAATTCTTACACAGGCCTGCCACTGCAGCCTGAGTGAAATAATGCACATATTATTTCACAGCCATTTTCACTGCACTTAAGTAACTTATAAGTCACCTATATGTCTAACCTTTACCTGGTAAAGGTTAGGTGCAAAGTTACTTAGTGTGTGGGCACCCTGGCACTAGCCAAGGTGCCCCCACATTGTTCAGGGCAAATTCCCCGAACTTTGTGAGTGCGGGGACACCATTATACACGTGCACTACACATAGGTCAATACCTATGTGTAGCTTCACAATGGTAACTCTGAATATGGCCATGTAACATGTCTAAGATCATGGAATTGCCCCCTCTATACCATCCTGGCATTGTCGGCACAATCCCATGATCCCACGGGTCTGTAGCACAGACCTGGGTACTGCCAAACTGCCTTTTCAGGGGTTTCACTGCAGCTGCTGCTGCTGCCAACCCCTCAGACAGGTTTCTGCCCCCCTGGGGTCCAGCCAGGCTTGGCCCAGGATTGCAGAACAAAGGACTTCCTCAGAGAGAGGGTATTACACCCTCTCCCTTTGGAAAAAGGTGTTAAGGCAGGGGAGGAGTAGCCTCCCCCAGCCTCTGGGAATGCTTTCATGGGCACAGATGGTGCCCATTTCTACATAAGCCAGTCTACACCAGTCCAGGGACCCCTCAGCCCTGCTCTGGCACAAAACTGGACAAAGGAAAGGGGAGTGACCACTCCCCTGACCTGCACCTCTCCTGGGTGGTGCCCAGAGCTCCTCCAGTGTGCTCCAGACCTCTGTCATCTTGGAAACAGAGGTGCTGCTGGCACACTGGACTAGTCTGAGTGGCCAGGGCCAGCAGGTGACGTCAGAGACTCCTTTTGATAGGCTCCTTGAGGTGTTGCTAGCCTATCCTCTCTCCTAAGTAGCCAAACCCTCTTTTCTGGCTATTTAGGGTCTCTGCTTTGGGGAATTCCTTAGATAACGAATGCAAGAGCTCATCAGAGTTCCTCTGCATCTCTCTCTTCACCTTCTGCCAAGGAATCGACTGCTGACCGCGCTGGAAGCCTGCAAAACTGCAACAAAGTAGCTAAGACGACTACTGCAACTCTGTAACGCCTTCTCGACTGTTTTCCTGGTGGTGCATGCTGTGGGGGTAGTCTGCCTCCTCTCTCCACTAGAAGCTCCGAAGAAATCTCCCGTGGGTCGACGGAATCTTCCCCCTGCTACCGCAGGCACCAAAGAACTGCATCACCGGTACCCTGGGTCTCCTCTCAGCACGACGAGCGAGGTCCCTTGAATCCAGCAACTGTGTCCAAGTGACTCCCACTGTCCAGTGACTCTTCAGTCCAAGTTTGGTGGAGGTAAGTCCTTGCCTCCCCACGCCAGACTGCATTGCTGGGAACCGCGACTTTTGCAGCTACTCCGGCCTCTGTGCACTTCCGGTGGAAATCCTTTATACACAGCCAAGCCTGGGCCCACGGCACTCTAACCTGCATTGCACGACTTTCTAAGTTGTCCTCCGGCAACGTGGGACTCCTTTGTGCAACTTCAGGTGAGCACCATTTCACTCTTCTTCGTAGTGCCTGTTCCGGCACTTCTGCGGATGCTGCTTGCTTCTGAGAGGGCTCCTTGTCTTGCTCGACGCCCCCTCTGTCCCCAGACGCAATTGGCGACATCCTGGTCCCTCCTGGGCCACAGCAGCATCCAAAAATACTAACCGCACGATTTGCAGCTAGCAAGGCTTGTTGGCGGTCTTTCGGCAGGAAAAGACTTCTGCACGACTCTCCACGGCGCGGGGGATCCATCCTCTAAAGGGGAAGTCTCTAGCCCTTGTCGTTCCTGCAGAATCCTCAGCTTCTACTGTCCAGTAGCAGCTTCTTTGCACCCACAGCTGGCATTTCCTGGGCATCTGCCCATCTCCGACTTGCTTGTGACTTTTGGACTTGGTGCCCTTGTTCCACAGGTACCCTTGACTGGAAATCCATCATTGTTGCATTGCTGGTTTGTGTCTTTCCTGCAGAATTCCCCTATCACGACTTCTATGTCCTTTGGGGAACTTTAGTGCACTTTGCACTCACTTTTCAGGGCCTTGGGGTGGGCTATTTTTCTAACCCTTACTATTTTCTAATAGTCCCAGTGACCCTCTACAAGGTCACATAGGTTTGGGGTCCATTCGTGGTTCGCATTCCACTTTTGGAGTATATGGTTTGTGTTGCCTCTATCCCAATGTGTCCCCATTGCATCCTATTGTAACCATACATTGTTTGCACTGTTTTCTAAGACTATACTGCATATTTTTGGTATTGTGTACATATATCTTGTGTATATTTGCTATCCTCATACTGAGGGTACACTCTGAGATACTTTGGCAGTATATCTGTGTATTGTGTTTTCTTATGATATTGTGCAAGTGACACTAACGGTACTGTAGGAGCTTCACTCGTCTCCTAGTTCAGCCTAAGCTGCTCTGCTAAGCTACCATTATCTATCAGCCTAAGCTGCTAGACACCCTAATAAGGGATACCTGGGCCTGGTGCAAGGTGTAAGTACCCCTTGGTACTCACTACAAGCCAGTCCAGCCTCCTACAGGGATTCATCAGCTGGCAAAGCTGTACTCCATGAGGTGAAAGTACCTCTCTGTGGGATAACTCATATTGGTGAGAAAAAGAGCACCACTTTTGTTAACATGGAGCATCCCTCCAACCCTCCCAGAGAAACTTTAGTGCAGAAACCCTGCACTGCTTCACAACACTTAGGACAGCATCCCTGCCCTAGTGTGGAGCTCATAGGACAGCATCCCTGCCCTGCTCCAACTCAAGAGAAACAGCATCCCTGTTCTCTCTTCCAGCCATATGGACAAAGTTTTTGCCCAGCAATGGCTTTACTGAGATAGCATCCCTGTCTGGCATTTTCATCACTACAAATAGGTTCAGTGGACACTTCCCACTGCTCTAAACTTAAACTTACTGATAGAAACTCTGAAAATATATCTTCACATTGTTGCATAGCTAAAAAACTTCAAACAGGGTGGTTTACATCCCCACAGGGAAGTAACCATATAGTGGATGATAAAGGGAGTAACCAGTCTATTGCAGAGCTACTCTATACTTATCACGACTTAGACAATAAAGTCTCAACTGGCCAAGGTTAGCCTTATTGTCCTTCGTTTGGGGGGGGTTGTGTGAGAAAGTAGCCTCTTTCTAGCCTTGTTACCCCCACTTTTGGCCTGTTTGTGAGTGTATGTCAGGGTGTTTTCACTGTCTCACAGGGATCCTGCTAGCCAGGGCCCAGTGCTCATAGTAAAAACCCTATGTTTTCAGTATGATTGTTATGTGTCACTGGGACCCTGCTAGCCAGGACCCCAGTGCTCATAAGTTTGTGACCTATATGTATGTGTTCCCTGTGTGATGACTAACTGTCTCACTGAGGCTCTGCTAACCAGAACCTCAGTGGTTATGCTGTCTCTGTACAAATTGTCACTAACAGGCTAGTGACCAATTTTACCAATTCACATTGGCATACTGGAACACCCTTATAATTCCCTAGTATATGGTACTGAGGTACCCAGGGTATTGGGGTTCCAGGAGATCCCTATGGACTGCAGCATTTCTTTTGCCACGCATAGGGAGCTCTGACAATTCTTACACAGGCCTGCCACCGCAGCCTGAGTGAAATAACGTCCACGTTATTTCACAGCCATTTACCACTGCACTTAAGTAACTTATAAGTCACCTATACGTCTAACCTTTACCTGGTAAAGGTTGGGTGCTAAGTTACTTAGTGTGTGGGCACCCTGGCACTAGCCAAGGTGCCCCCACATTGTTCAGGGCAAATTCCCCGAAATTTGTGAGTGCGGGGACACCATTACACGCGTGCACTATACATAGGTCACTACCTATGTATAGCGTCACAATGATAACTCCGAACATGGCCATGTAACATGTCTTAGATCATGGAATTGTCACCCCAATGCCATTTTGGCATTGGGGAGACAATTCCATGATCGCCCGGATCTCTAGCACAGACCCGGGTACTGCCAAACTACCTTTCCCGGGGTTTCACTGCAGCTGCTGCTGCTGCCAACCCCTCATACAGGTTTCTGCCCTCCTGGGGTCCAGCCAGGCTTGGCCCAGGAAGGCAGAACAAAGGACTTCCTCAGAGAGAGGGTGTTACACCCTCTCCCTTTGGAAAAAGGTGTCAGGGCTGGGGAGGAGTAGCCTCCCCCAGCCTCTGGAAATGCTTTGATGGGCACAGATGGTGCCCATCTCTGCATAAGCCAGTCTACACCGGTTCAGGGATCCCCCAGCCCTGCTCTGGCGCGAAACTGGACAAAGGAAAGGGGAGTGACCACTCCCCTGACCTGCACCTCCCAGGAGAGGTGCCCAGAGCTCCCCCAGTGTGCTCCAGACCTCTGCCATCTTGGAAACAGAGGTGCTGCTGGCACACTGGACTGCTCTGAGTGGCCAGGGCCAGCAGGTGACGTCAGAGACTCCTTCTGATAGGCTCTTACCTGTGTTGCTAGCCTATCCTCCTTCCTAGGTAGCCAAACCTCCTTTTCTGGCTATTTAGGGTCTCTGCTTTGGGGAATGCTTTAGATAACGAATGCAAGAGCTCATCAGAGTTCCTCTGCATCTCTCTCTTCACCTTCTGCCAAGGAATCGACTGTTGACCGTGCTGGAAGCCTTCAAAACTGCAACAAAGTAGCAAAGACGACTACTGCGACCTTGTAATGCTGATCCTGCCGCCTTCTCGACTGTTTTCCTGGTGGTGCATGCTGTGGGGGTAGTCTGCCTCCTCTCTGCAATAGAAGCTCCGAAGAAATTTCCCGTGGGTCGACGGAATCTTCCCCCTGCAACCGCTGGCACCAAAGAACTGCATCACTGGTCCTCTGGGTCTCCTCTCAGCATGACGAGCGAGGTCCCTTGAACTCAGCAACTCTGTCCAAATGACTCCCACAGTCCAGTGACTCTTCAGTCCAAGTTTGGTGGAGGTAAGTCCTTGCCTCCCCACGCTAGACTGCATTGCTGGGAACCGCGTGTTTTGCAGCTACTCCGGCTCCTGTGCACTCTTCGAGGATTTACTTTGTGCACAGCCAATCCTTGGTCCCCGGCACTCTAACCTGCATTGCACAACCTCCTGAGTTGTCTTCCGGCGTCGTGGGACTCTCTGGTGCAACTTCGGGTGAGCACTGATTCACTCCACTTTGTAGTGCCTGTTCTGGCACTTCTGCGGGTGCTGCTTGCTTCTGAGTGGGCTCTTTGTCTTGCTGGATGCCCCCTCTGTCTCCTCACACAATTGGCGACATCCTGGTCCCTCCTGGGCTACAGCAGCATCCAAAAACCCTAACCGCGAGCTTTGCATCTAGCAAGGCTTGTTTGCGGTCTTTCTGCAGGGAAACACTTCTGCACGACTCTTCCCGGCGTGGGACATCTATCCTCCAAAGGGGACATTTCTAGCCCTTTTCGTTCTTGCAGAATCCTCAGCTTCTACCATCCGGTGGCAGCTTCTTTGCACCCACAGCTGGCATTTCCTGGGCATCTGCCCACTCCAGACTTGATCGTGACTTTTGGACTTGGTCCCCTTGTTCCACAGGTACTCTAGTCTGGAAATCCATTGTTGTTGCATTGCTGGTGTTGGTCTTTCCTGCAGAATTCCCCTATCACGACTTCTGTGCTCTTTGGGGAACTTAGGTGCACTTTGCACCCACTTTTCAGGGTCTTGGGTTGGGCTATTTTTCTAACCCTCACTGTTTCCTTACAGTCCCAGCGACCCTCTACAAGGTCACATAGGTTTGGGGTCCATTTGTGGTTTGCATTCCACTTCTAGAGTATATGGTTTGTGTTGCCCCTATCCCTATGTGCCCCCATTGCATTCTATTGTGACTATACATTGTTTGCACTGTTTTCTATTGCTATTACTGCATATTTTGGTATTGTGTACATATATCTTGTGTATATTCGCTATCCTCATACTGAGGGTACTCACTGAGATACTTTGGCATATTGTCATAAAAATAAAGTACCTTTATATTTAGTATATCTGTGTATTGTGTTTTCTTATGATATTGTGCAAGTGACACTAGTGGTACTGTAGGAACTTCACTCGTCTCCTAGTTCAGCCTAAGCTGCTCTGCTAAGCTACCTTTTCTATCAGCCTAAGCTGCTAGACACCCCTCTACACTAATAAGGGATACCTGGGCCTGGTGCAAGGTGTAAGTACCCCTTGGTACTCACTACAAGCCAGTCCAGCCTCCTACAACATGAAAATGCTAACAGTGTACATTTTTATTAAAAGTCAAGGTTTCAGTGTGCTTATTGTTTCTCTGAAAGCAAAGTGATCATTCCTGAGTGCCTGCATAACTTCAACTCAATATCCTTGTGCTTCAGAGATTGTCATTAATTCCTGTCACCCGATTGAGATCTTGGGTGATTGTATTCTGCTTGAAATTTAATTACACAATATCAATTTATGGTAAAATGGCTTGGTAATTTAAAAGCTGTTCATAATCCGAAGACAACATGTCCCTGGCTGATTCCACGGTTCTCTATTCTAAGCTAAAGAAAACCAGTACTACTGATAATGAGGTGCCTTATCCTGTTATTGTGAAATGGTTGGCCCAGTCCAGGGCAGTGATTTGACAACAGGAATTGTAGTTTTGATCAGTGCTTAATTTGTAAATAAAAAGGTGCTGGTGCTTAAAGCCCTTCTCTTAAACACGCGGTTGCTACAATTAAATCTGCGAACACGGAATACTGAGGCAGCGTTATCTCGATGCCATCTCTGACCTCTTCAATCCATTTAAAGCCATTCCCTGCCCCTTCAACTCACACCTGCAGCTTTCTGCTTTCTCTCATCGTGACGCTTTTTCATTTTTCTCTTCCTCCATCTTTCCCAAACGTGTCTTTGCTCGCAGCAAATGCTTGAGGCAGAAGACTAAGCGCCGACCCTCAAAAATAAGTGCCGGTGCTCAGCACCGTAAACAACAAGCACAAATTAAGCACTGGTTTTGGTCCGCCTCTATTTCCTGGGAACTTAACTTGCCATTTGAGTACCACCCTCCAGCAGTCTTTCATCTCAGGTACTGGCTTTTGGCAGCTAAGGCTGAATATCGGTTATCTTTCCACAGCCTTACGAAACGCCCAAAGCAATCTGTAACTATGGCTTATTACTTATAAATATACCAACATAATTTCTCACCTCGTCTATGAGCTGCTGCATGCTGAAGGCACAGAGGACCAGGGCAATCTTTCAACATTGGATTTCTTGTTGTCTTCGTATTTGCCATGGAAATATTTGGCACAATAAGCAATTTTGTTATTTCAGCAGTACCTTGTACCTGAAGTCGTTGTAAAAGATAAAACGAGCTAATTAATCTTGCAGCATTCATTTGACGTCAAAGTACTACTTGCATAGCTGTTGCAACATATCGATTAGAAATGAAAATCCCAGATTCGTGCCACTGAGAGCACATGTATGATTTCATAAATCTAATTGTAAGAAATCCCATCACTATTTCCACTACTCGTTTGTCATATAATTGATTCATGTTCATTCCATTGTACACACATAGGGGGTCATTCCGGGGACCGCGGAAGCACCGCTAACAGGCTGGCGGTGCTTCCTGGGCCATTCTGACCGCGGCGGTAAAGCCGCGGTCAGAAAAGGGCAACCGGCGGTTTCCCGCCGGTTTACCCCTGGCCCAAGGAATCCTCCATGGCGGCGCTGCTTGCAGCACCGCCATGGGGATTCCGACCCCCTTCCCGCCATCCTGGTCCTGGCGGTAAAAACCGCCAGGAACAGGATGGCAGGAACGGGTGTCGTGGGGCCACTGGCATGGGCAGTGCAGGGGCCCCCTCACAGGGCCCCATAATGATTTTCAGTGTCTGCAAAGCAGACACTGAAAATCGCGACGGGTGCCACTGCACCCGTAGCACCCCAGCAACTCCGCCGGCTCCATTCGGAGCCGGCTTCATCGTTGCTGGGTCTTTCCCGCTGGGCCGGCGGGCGGCCTTTTGGCAGTCGCCCGCCGGCCCAGCGGGAAAGCCAGAATGGCCGCCGCGGTCTTTTGACCGCAGTGCGGTCATTCGGCGGTAACCGCATGTAGGAGGCTGGACTGGCTTGTAGTGAGTACCAAGGGGTACTTGCACCTTGCACCAGGCCCAGTTATCCCTTATTAGTGTATAGGGTGTCTAGCAGCTTAGGCTGATAGATAATGGTAGCTTAGCAGAGCAGCTTAGGCTGAACTAGGAGACGTGTGAAGCTACTACAGTACCACTTAGTGTCATATGCACAATATCATAAGAAAACACAATACACAGTTATACTAAAAATAAAGGTACTTTATTTTTATGACAATATGCCAAAGTATCTTAGAGTGTACCCTCAGTGAGAGGATAGGAAATATACACAAGATATATATACACAATAGCAAAAATATGCAGTATAGTCTTAGAAAACAGTGCAAACAATGTATAGTTACAATAGGATGCAATGGGGAAACAGAGGGATAGGGGCAACACAAACCATATACTCCAAAAGTGGAATGCGAACCACGAATGGACCCCAAACCTATGTGACCTTGTAGAGGGTCGCTGGGACTATTAGAAAATAGTGAGAGTTAGAAAAATAACCCTCCCCAAGACCCTGAAAAGTGAGTGCAAAGTGCACTAAAGTTCCCCTAAGGACCAAGAAGTCGTGTTAGAGGAATAATGCAGGAAAGACACAAACCAGCAATGCAACAACTGTGGATTTCCAATCTAGGGTACCTGTGGAACAAGGGGACCAAGTCCAAAAGTCACAAGCAAGTCGGAGATGGGCAGATGCCCAGGAAATGCCAGCTGCGGGTGCAAAGAAGCTTCGACTGGACAGAAGAAGCTGAGGTTTCTGCAGGAACAAAAAGGGCTAGAGACTTCCCCTTTGGTGGACAAATCCCACTCGCATTGGAGAGTCGTGCAGAAGTGTTTTCCTGCCGAAAGGACGCCAACAAGCCTTGCTAGGCGTAACTCGTGCGTTTGGCGTTTTTGGACGCTGTTGGGGCCCAGCAGGGACCAGGAGGTCGCAAATTGGACCTGAAGAGAGAGGGGACGTCGAGCAAGACAAAGAGCCCTCACTGAAGCAGGTAGCACCCGGAGAAGTGCCAGAAACAGGCACTATGAGGATGCGTGAAACGGTGCTCGCCGAAGTTGCACAAAGGAGTCCCACGTCGCCGGAGACCAACTTAGAAAGTCGTGCAATGTAGGTTAGAGTGCCGTGGACCCAGGCTTGGCTGTGCACAAAGGATTTCCGCCGGAAGTGCACAGGGGCCGGAGTAGCTGCAAAGTTGCGGTTCCCAGCAATGCAGCCCAGCGAGGTGAGGCAAGGACTTACCTCCACCAAACTTGGGCTGAAGAGTCACTGGACTGTGGGGGTCACTTGGACAGCGTCGCTGGATTCGAGGGACCTCGCTCGTCGTGCTGAGAGGAGACCCAAGGGACCGGTAATGCAGCTTTTTGGTGCCTGCGGTTGCAGGGGGAAGATTCCGTCGACCCACGGGAGATTTCTTAGGAGCTTCTGGTGCAGAGAGGAGGCAGGCTACCCCCAGAGCATGCACAAGCAGGAAAACAGTCGAGAAGGCAGCAGGATCAGCGTTACAGAGTTGCAGTAGTCGTCTTTGCTACTATGTTGCAGGTTTGCAGGCTTCCAGCGCGGTCAGCAGTCGATTCCTTATCAGAAGGTGAAGAGAGAGATGCAGAGGAACTCGGCTGAGCTCATGCATTCGTTATCTAAAGTTTCCCCAGAGACAGAGACCCTAAATAGCCAGAAAAGAGGGTTTGGCTACCTAGGAGAGAGGAAAGGCTACTAACACCTGAAGGAGCCTATCAGCAGGAGTCTCTGACGTCACCTGGTGGCACTGGCCACTCAGAGCAGTCCAGTGTGCCAGCAGCACTTCTGTTTCCAAGATGGCAGAGGTCTGGAGCACACTGGAGGAGCTCTGGACACCTCCCAGGGGAGGTGCAGGTCAGGGGAGTGGTCACTCCCCTTTCCTTTGTCTAGTTTCGCGCCAGAGCAGGGGCTAACGGGTCCCTGAACCGGTGTAGACTGGCTTATGCAGAATTGGGCACATCTGTGCCCAACAAAGCATTTCCAGAGGCTGGGGGAGGCTACTCCTCCCCTGCCTTCACACCATTTTCCAAAGGGAGAGGGTGTCACACCCTCTCTCAGAGGAAGTTCTTTGTTCTGCCATCCTGGGCCAGGCCTGGCTGGACCCCAGGAGGGCAGCTGCCTGTCTGAGGGGTTGGCAGCAGCAGCAGCTGCAGTGAAACCCCAGGAAGGGCAGTCTGGCAGTACCAGGGTCTGTGCTACAGACCACTGGGATCATGGGATTGTGCCAACTATGCCAGGATGGCATAGAGGGGGCAATTCCATGATCATAGACATGTTACATGGCCATATTCGGAGTTACCATTGTGTAGCTACATATAGGTAGTGACCTATATGTAGTGCACGCGTGTAATGGTGTCCCCGCACTCACAAAGTTCAGGGAATTGGTTCTGAACAATGTGGGGGCACCTAGGCTAGTGCCAGGGTGCCCTCACACTAAGTAACTTTGCACCTAACCTTTACCAGGTAAAGGTTAGATATATAGGTGACTTATAAGTTACTTAAGTGCAGTGTAAAATGGCTGTGAAATAACGTGGACGTTATTTCACTCAGGCTGCAGTGGCAGGCCTGTGTAAGAATTGTCAGAGCTCCCTATGGGTGGCAAAAGAAATGCTGCAGCCCATAGGGATCTCCTGGAACCCCAATACCCTGGGTACCTCAGTACCATATACTAGGGAATTATAAGGGTGTTCCAGTAAGCCAATGTAAATTGGTAAAAATGGTCACTAGCCTGCCAGTGACAATTTGGAAAGAAATGAGAGAGCATAACCACTGAGGTTCTGATTAGCAGAGCCTCAGTGAGACAGTTAGTCACTACACAGGTAACACATTCAGGCACACTTATGAGCACTGGGGCCCTGGGTTACCAGGGTCCCAGTGACACATACAACTAAAACAACATATATACAGTGAAAAATGGGGGTAACATGCCAGGCAAGATGGTACTTTCCTACACAACCCCCCCCCAAACGAAGGACAATAAGACTAGCCATGACCTGATGAGTCTTCATTGTCTAAGTGGAAATATCTGGAGAGTCCATCTGCATTGGAGTGGCTACTCCCAGGTCTATGTTCCACTGTATAGTCCATTCCCTGTAGGGATATGGACCACCTCAACAATTTAGGATTTTCACCTTTCATTTGTTTTAGCCAAAGTAGAGGTTTGTGGTCTGTCTGAACAATGAAGTGAGTGCCAAACAGGTATGGCCTCAACTTCTTCAGAGCCCAGACCACAGCAAAGGCCTCCCTCTCAATGGCAGACCAACGCTTTTCTCTAGGGGTCAACCTTCTACTAATAAAAGCAACAGGTTGATCCTGGCCCTCAGAATTAAGTTGTGATAGGACTGCCCCTACTCCTAATTCAGATGCATCAGTTTGGACATAGAATTTTTTAGAGTAACAAGGGCTTTTCAGGACAGGTGCAGAGCACATGGCCTGCTTCAGCTCCTCAAAAGCTTTCTGACAGTTTGCTGTCCATAATACCTTTTTAGGCATTTTCTTGGATGTGAGGTCATTAAGAGGGGCTGCAATGGAGCCATAGTTCTTAATGAACCTCCTGTAATACCCAGTGAGGCCTAGGAAGGCTCTCACCTGAGTCTGAGTGGTAGGGGGAACCCAATCAATAATAGTTTGGATTTTCCCCTGAAGTGGTGCAATCTGTTCCCCACCAACAAGGTGTCCCAGATAAACCACCTTACCCTGCCCTATCTGGCACTTTGAAGCCTTGATAGTGAGGCCTGCCTTTTGCAGGGCCTCCAAAACTTTCCATAGGTGGACCAGGTGATCATCCCAGCTGGAGCTAAAGACAGCTATATCGTCCAAATATGCTGCACTGAAAGCTTCCAGCCCTTGCAGGACTGTGTTCACCAACCTCTGAAAAGTGGCAGGTGCATTTTTCAACCCAAAAGGCATTACAGTAAACTGGTAATGTCCTCCAATGGTAGAAAATGCAGTCTTAGATTTAGCATCTTCTGATAATTTGATCTGCCAATACCCTGCAGTCAAATCAAAAGTGCTTAGATACTTGGCAGATGCCAGTGTATCTATAAGCTCATCTGCCCTGGGTATAGGGTGAGCATCAGTTTTGGTTACCAAGTTGAGACCTCTATAATCTACACAAAACCGCATTTCTTTCTTTCCATCTTTAGAATTGGGTTTTGGTACCAGTACCACAGGAGAAGCCCATGGACTGTCAGAGTGCTCAACCACTCCTAGTTCCAACATTTTCTGAACTTCTTGCTTTATGCAGTCCCTGACATGGTCAGGCTGCCTATAGATCTTACTTTTGACAGGTAAACTGTCTCCAGTATCTATAGTGTGCTCACACCAAGAAGTGGTGCCTGGCACAGTAGAGAAGAGTTCTGAAAATTGTCCTAGGAGATTTATGCAATTATCTTTCTGCTCAGCAGTAAGACAATCAGCCAAAACTACACCTTCCACAAGAGCATCTTGTTCTGTGGAAGAGAAGAGATCAGGTAGAGGATCACTGTCTTCTTCCTGTCCCTCATCTGTTGCCATGAGCAGGGTGAGATCAGCCCTGTCATAGTAGGGTTTCAGGCGGTTGACATGGAGCACCCTAAGGGGACTCCTGGCAGTGCCTAAGTCAACCAAGTAGGTGACTTCACCCTTCTTTTCAACAATTGTGTGGGGTCCACTCCATTTATCTTGGAGTGCTCTTGGGGCCACAGGCTCCAAGACCCACACTTTCTGCCCTGGTTGGTACTGAACCAAAACAGCCTTCTGATCATGCCATTGCTTCTGGAGCTCTTGGCTGGCCTGAAGGTTTTTACTGGCCTTTTTCATGTACTCAGCCATCCTTGATCTGAGGCCAAGTACATAATCCACAATATCCTGCTCAGGAGCTTTTAAAGGTTGTTCCCAACCCTCCTTTACAAGTGTGAGTGGACCACTAACAGGGTGTCCAAAAAGAAGTTCAAAGGGGCTGAAGCCCACTCCTTTCTGGGGTACCTCCCTGTAGGCAAAAAGGAGGCATGGTAGAAGGATATCCCATCTCCTGCGGAGTTTTTCAGGGAGACCCATAATCATGCCTTTGAGAGTTTTATTAAATCTCTCCACCAGTCCATTTGTTTGTGGATGATAGGGTGTTGTGAACTTGTACGTTACACCACACTCCTTCCACATGGCCTTTAAGTATGCAGACATGAAATTGCTTCCTCTGTCTGATACTACTTCCTTTGGGAAGCCCACCCTGGAAAATATTCCCAGGAGGGCCTTTGCCACTGCAGGTGCTGTAGTGGTCCTTAAAGGAATAGCTTCAGGATATCTTGTGGCATGGTCCACTACCACTAAGATAAACCTATTGCCTGAAGCAGTAGGAGGGTCAAGGGGGCCAACTATGTCAACCCCTACCCTTTCAAAGGGAACCCCAACCACAGGCAGTGGGATAAGGGGTGCCTTTGGGGTGCCACCTGTCTTGCCACTGGCTTGACAGGTTTCACAGGACTTACAAAATTCCTTTGTGTCCTCAGACATCCTAGGCCAATGAAACAATGGAACCAATCTGTCCCAAGTTTTCATTTGACCCAGGTGCCCAGCTAGGGGAATGTCATGTGCCAGTGTTAGGAGGAACTTTCTGTACTCCTGAGGAATCACTAATCTCCTGGCAGCTCCAGGTTTAGGATCCCTATGCTCAGTGTACAAGAGGTTGTCCTCCCAGTAAACTCTGTGAGAGTCACTGACATCCCCATTAGCCTGTTTGACAGCTTGCTGTCTGAGACCCTCTAATGTGGGACAGGTTTGCTGTGCCACACTCAGCTCCTCTCTGGCAGGCCCCCCTTCACCCAAAAGCTCAGCAGTGTCTGCTTCCAGCTCCTCTGGTGTAGGTTCTGCACAGGGAGGGAATTCTTCTTCCTCAGAAGTTGAATCCACTGTAGAGGGAGGGATAGTAGGAAGTGGTTTGCTTCTACTAGCCCTAGCTTTAGGGAGCACTTGGTCCATTGTTCCAGGATCCAAGCTTCCCTGTCCTTTTTGCTTTTTGGCCTGAGCCCTTGTCAAAGCAAAAATATGCCCTGGGATGCCCAGCATTGCTGCATGGGCCTCCAACTCCACATCTGACCAAGCTGATGTCTCCAAATCATTCCCTAATAGACAGTCTACAGGTAAATCTGAAGCTACCACAACTTTCTTTGGACCAGTTACCCCCCCCCAGTTGAGATTTACAACAGCCATGGGGTGGCTTTGTGTTATGTTGTGAGCATCGGTTACTTGGTACTGGTGTCCAAGTATGTGTTGTTCAGGGTGCACCAGTTTCTCAATCACCATTGTGACACTGGCACCTGTGTCCCTGTAGGCCTGGACCTCAACACCATTTATTAGGGTTAGTTGCTTGTACTTCTCCAAGTTATGGGGGCAAGCAACCAAAGTGGCTAAATCAATAGCCCCTTCAGAGACTAAAGTAGCCTCTGTGGTCTCCCTAATCAGACCAACCCCAACTAAATTACCAAAAGTGAGCCCAGCTACTCCCTTGGATTGGCTATTAGTAGGTTTGCTCCCACCACCACTGCTATTAGTAGGGACACTAGGTGTAGCAGTAGGGGTTGTAGTAGTAGGAGCTGTGGTGCCTTTCTTTGGACAACTGGGATCTGTTGTCCAATGGCCTTTTATTTTACATAAATAGCACCATGGTTTCTTTTCCTTGTTCTGATTAAAGGAGGATTTGGACCCACCACCCCCACCAGAGTGTTTTTGTGGGCCTGATGAAGACTCATTTTTAGATTTGTCCCCACCCTTGTCATAAGACTTACCATCCTTCTTTTTGTTGCCATCTTTGTCACCCCCTGTATGAACTTTTCTGTTCACTCTTGTTCTGACCCATTTGTCTGCCTTCTTTCCCAATTCTTGGGGAGAGGTCAGATCAGAGTCCACCAAGTACTGGTGCAACAAATCAGACACACAATTATTAAGAATATGCTCTCTCAGGATTAAGTTATACAGGCTGTCATAATCAGTAACTTTACTGCCATGTAACCACCCCTCCAAGGCCTTCACTGAATGGTCAGTGAAATCAACCCAGTCTTGTGAAGACTCCTTTTTGGTCTCTCTGAACTTTATCCTGTGCTGTTCAGTGGTTAAGCCATAACCATCCAGGAGTGCATTCTTAAGAACTTGGAAATTATTAGCATCATTTTCTTTCATAGTAAGGAGCCTATCCCTACCTTTTCCACTAAATGATAGCCATAGGATAGCAGCCCACTGCCTTTGAGGGACATCCTGTACAACACAGGCCCTCTCAAGTGCAGCAAACCACTTGTTAATGTCATCCCCCTCCTTATAAGGGGGAACTATCTTGTGCAGATTCCTGGAATCATGCTCTTTTGCAGGATGACTATGGGGAATACTGCTGCTGCCACCATGGGTATCTAAACCCAACTTCTGTCTTTCCTTCTCTAATTCAAAAGACTGTCTATCCAAATCCAGCTGTTGCTTTTTAAGCTTCAGTCTGGTTTGTTCCACCCTCAACTTGTTGAGTTCCCTCTCTAACATTCTGTCATCAGGGTTGGTGGGAGGGACATTTCTAGAAACAGAGCTATGATGGGAATGAACAGAAGGAGACCTGTCCCTTACAGAAGCCAACTTAACAGCTTGGTTTACAGAAACATTACTACCAGTATGGTGAGAATAAATGCTTTTGCTATGATGTGAGACAACACTATTTATTTGGTGTGGCTCATCATCATTACCATCTATGCTAGATTGTCTAGTAATGGGCAGGCTAGGAAGTTTCTTTCCTGAATCTTTTCCTGGGGGAGTCCCTGAATCAGATTGGGAACTATTAGGTACTTTTTCAACAGATGGGGCACCTATGGCCTTATCCTGTTCTCTAAGCATGTTAAGTAACAGTTCCAAGGAAGGATTCTTCCCTACACTCAAACCTCTCTCTATACAGAGACTCCTTGCTCTTTTCCAGCTAAGGTTGTCATATGCAAGTTTGGACAGATCAACACTTTGGCCTGTGCCAGACATTTTTTAGAGAGAGTTAAAGTGATAGAAAAAGAGAAAAAAGTTTTCAGAACTTTTTGGAAAGACAGAAAAAAACTTTTTAAACTTTTAAGAACTTTTTGAAAGTTTAGAAGTACTTTTCAGCACTTAGAAAAGAGTGAAAAGAGGAAATGCAAAACTTTTTGGCTATGTGTATATACACTGACCTTGTTTTGTATATTTTTCTCTTATGAAAAGTACAATGACAAGAGTGGTAAGTAGTCTCAAGCACTTATCCCACCACTGCACAACCAATGTAGGAGGCTGGACTGGCTTGTAGTGAGCACCAAGGGGTACTTGCACCTTGCACCAGGCCCAGTTATCCCTTATTAGTGTATAGGGTGTCTAGCAGCTTAGGCTGATAGATAATGGTAGCTTAGCAGAGCAGCTTAGGCTGAACTAGGAGACATGTGAAGCTACTACAGTACCACTTAGTGTCATATGCACAATATCATAAGAAAACACAATACACAGTTATACTAAAAATAAAGGTACTTTATTTTTATGACAATATGCCAAAGTATCTTAGAGTGTACCCTCAGTGAGAGGATAGGAAATATACACAAGATATATATACACAATAGCAAAAATATGCAGTATAGTCTTAGAAAACAGTGCAAACAATGTATAGTTACAATAGGATGCAATGGGGAAACAGAGGGATAGGGGCAACACAAACCATATACTCCAAAAGTGGAATGCGAACCACGAATGGACCCCAAACCTATGTGACCTTGTAGAGGGTCGCTGGGACTATTAGAAAATAGTGAGAGTTAGAAAAATAACCCTCCCCAAGACCCTGAAAAGTGAGTGCAAAGTGCACTAAAGTTCCCCTAAGGACCAAGAAGTTGTGTTAGAGGAATAATGCAGGAAAGACACAAACCAGCAATGCAACAACTGTGGATTTCCAATCTAGGGTACCTGTGGAAAAAGGGGACCAAGTCCAAAAGTCACAAGCAAGTCGGAGATGGGCAGATGCCCAGGAAATGCCAGCTGCGGGTGCAAAGAAGCTTCGACTGGACAGAAGAAGCTGAGGTTTCTGCAGGAACGAAAAGGGCTAGAGACTTCCCCTTTGATGGACGGATCCGTCTCGCCTTGCAAAGTTGTGCAGAAGTGTTTTCCCGCCGAAAGAATGCCAACAAGCCTTGCTAGGTGTAACTCGTGTGTTTGGCGTTTTTGGACGCTGTTGGGGCCCAGGAGGGACCAGGATGTCGCAAATTGGACCTGAAGAGAGAGGGGACATCGAGCAAGACAAAGAGCCCTCACTGAAGCAGGTAGCACCCGGAGAAGTGCCAGAAACAGGCACTACGAGGATGCGTGAAACAGTGCTTGCCGAAGTTGCACAAAGGAGTCCCACGTCGCCGGAGACCAACTTAGAAAGTCGTGCAATGCAGGTTAGAGTGCCGTGGACCCAGGCTTGGCTGTGCACAAAGGATTTCTGCCGGAAGTGCACAGGGGCCGGAGTAGCTGCAAAGTCGCGGTTCCCAGCAATGCAGCCCAGCGAGGTGAGGCAAGGACTTATCTCCACCAAACTTGGGCTGAAGAGTCACTGGACTGTGGGGGTCACTTGGACAGCGTCGCTGGATTCGAGGGACCTCGCTCGTCGTGCTGAGAGGAGACCCAAGGGACCGGTAATTCAGCTTTTTGGTGCCTGCGGTTGCAGGGGGAAGATTCCGTCGACCCACGGGAGATTTCTTCGGAGCTTCTGGTACAGAGAGGAGGCAGGCTACCCCCACAGCATGCACAAGCAGGAAAACAGTCGAGAAGGCGGCAGGATCAGCATTACAGAGTTGCAGTAGTCGTCTTTGCTACTATGTTGCAGGTTTGCAGGCTTCCAGCGCGGTCAGCAGTCGATTCCTTATCAGAAGGTGTAGAGAGAGATGCAGAGGAACTCGGCTGAGCTCATGCATTCGTTATCTAAAGTTTCCCCAGAGACAGAGACCCTAAATAGCCAGAAAAGAGGGTTTGGCTACCTAGGAGAGAGGAAAGGCTACTAACACCTGAAGGAGCCTATCAGCAGGAGTCTCTGACGTCACCTGGTGGCACTGGCCACTCAGAGCAGTCCAGTGTGCCAGCAGCACTTCTGTTTCCAAGATGGCAGAGGTCTGGAGCACACTGGAGGAGGTCTGGACACCTCCCAGGGGAGGTGCAGGTCAGGGGAGTGGTCACTCCCCTTTCCTTTGTCCAGTTTCGCGCCAGAGCAGGGGCTAAGGGGTCCCTGAACCGGTGTAGACTGGCTTATGCAGAATTGGGCACATCTGTGCCCAACAAAGCATTTCCAGAGGCTGGGGGAGGCTACTCCTCCCCTGCCTTCACACCATTTTCCAATGTGAGAGGGTGTCACACCCTCTCTCAGAGGAAGTTCTTTGTTCTGCCATCCTGGGCCAGGCCTGGCTGGACCCCAGGAGGGCAGCTGCCTGTCTGAGGGGTTGGCAGCAGCAGCAGCTGCAGTGAAACCCCAGGAAGGGCAGTCTGGCAGTACCAGGGTCTGTGCTACAGACCACTGGGATCATGGGATTGTGCCAACTATGCCAGGATGGCATAGAGGGGGCAATTCCATGATCATAGACATGTTACATGGCCATATTCGGAGTTACCATTGTGTAGCTACATATAGGTAGTGACCTATATGTAGTGCACGCGTGTAATGGTGTCCCCGCACTCACAAAGTTCAGGGAATTGGCTCTGAACAATGTGGGGGCACCTTGGCTAGTGCCAGGGTGCCCTCACACTAAGTAACTTTGCACCTAACCTTTACCAGGTAAAGGTTAGACATATAGGTGACTTATAAGTTACTTAAGTGCAGTGTAAAATGGCTGTGAAATAACGTGGACGTTATTTCACTCAGGCTGCAGTGGCAGGCCTGTGTAAGAATTGTCAGAGCTCCCTATGGGTGGCAAAAGAAATGCTGCAGCCCATAGGGATCTCCTGGAACCCCAATACCCTGGGTACCTCAGTACCATATACTAGGGAATTATAAGGGTGTTCCAGTAAGCCAATGTAAATTGGTAAAAATGGTCACTAGCCTGTCAGTGACAATTTGGAAAGAAATGAGAGAGCATAACCACCGAGGTTCTGATTAGCAGAGCCTCAGTGAGACAGTTAGTCACTACACAGGTAACACATTCAGGCACACTTATGATCACTGGGGCCCTGGGTTACCAGGGTCCCAGTGACACATACAACTAAAACAACATATATACAGTGAAAAATGGGGGTAACATGCCAGGCAAGATGGTACTTTCCTACACCGCATGGCGGGCGGTTGCCGCCGCCCGCCGCGGTTGGAATGACCGCCATAATCTTAAAAGAGCAAACAATTAAATAGCATTAAAACCTGAGAATCCATATTAAAACTCATCAGATATAAAAAACGAACCATAAGAGACTGCTATAACAAACGTCTACCGTGGAAATAACCATGTTTGTACATAAGACACCATAAGAAGCTTATAGTGTGCAAAAAGGATGCGATCCTTATCTAAAAAGAAGACGCAGCCCAAGAGATTCCCATTCCTACAGTTCCTTCATAGTAGTAGATTTACAGTCTAAGGAAAATGTAAAGTGTACTGGTACGTAAATAGAAAACTAATATGCAACAAACTTATGCCATCGAATATCACTTTTTATAAATCCTCCCACACAGTAATACACAAGTGGGTCAGGCAGCATACGAAGATGATAAAAAGCTCCTTTGCATTGATAAAATCCATGAGATCTATGATCATGTACTAAGTATTTACGACTAAAAGGCTAGTACATTTTTTAAAAAGAAAACATTAACCAATGTTTGTGGGGAGGAGTTGTCTCAAGGAAAAGGAGAATTGACTTGGGGGTCATATAGGTAACTTCTAATAATACCTGAACCTAATTTGGTCAGAAGTGCCCGCTCCCAAACGTTATTTACTAAAATAGGTATGGTTTCGTGCCCATGCTAGTTTTGGTAATGGCCAAATCCCGCGGGGTTGGTTTGGTCAGCTTCCTGTTCTCTCTGTTAGTGGCTGTGAACCTCATATAGAGCCTCTTCACCTTGCCACCCTCTCCTCTCACAATGGTCCATGGTGTGGTAAACAAATTCAGGCCCATATTTAAGCTGTTTTTGCTCGGCATTTGCCTCACTTTTTGACAGAAAAGCGGCGCAAACTTACAAAATACAATCATATTTTGGAAGTTTGCGCCTCTTTTGCGTCAAAAAAAGTGACGCAAATGCGGCGTAAAAAAGTATAAATATGGGCCTCAGTCTTCCCAAAGTTCTGTAGTTTTCTTCACGTCAGTCAACTACAGGATCTTGAACCCGAAGTTACTAGTGGGACTGTCAGCTATGACTTCGCGGTTGAACTCCGCTTTCTCGTTTCTCTATAAAGAAATCCAAAGGAGGAGCACCACGACCTCCACCTCATCGGCCACAGCACAGGCCAGGGTGCTCATGTAAGACATACTGAGGAGTCCCTGGTGCTAGTCCTAGTATGCGCCTACAAAAGTGATCCTCCTCCTGCTGTGGCTTAGTGCAGTCACGAAAACCTCATATTGCAGCCCCAGGTCAATACTGGAAAGCATTTCAACTTATACATTTCTAAAAGTGGCAATACATGTTTGCTGCCAACTTTTAAGGACACATCATACAAAGCCCCTAATGAATTATTAAAACGAAGGCAGTGATTAGCAATGCAGGGTAAAACGCTGCTATGAGAATCAAAAGGTCACTCCAAGGTAGGAACATTCAGAAACCCTGAAGCCATTTTTACCCTTAATAGAAATGGGTCCAGCTTTGATGTTTTGCATCCCACATGCCATATAGTGGGTTTTGGTTGTATTGACTTCGAGGTCCAGACTGACCATAAGGTGCACAAATTCTCAATAAGGCACCGTAAACCATTATGTGTGAGGGAGAACAAAACGCATTCGTCTGCATAAAGCAGAGCTAGAACAGGAATTCAATTTAGCTTCGGTAACTTTTCCCTGTAGTTGGGAGGAATGAGTTCAAACTGTTTATATTTAGGAGAAACAGAACTGGTGACAAGACCCATCCCTGTCATATGTCGTGACACAGCCTAAAAGTATGTGTACACTCCCCATCTGTTCCATCCCTGACCATTGCTGAAACCCCACGATGCAATGCTTGTTAAATAAAAATGACCGAGGACTGAGGCAAGCCAGTCCCTTGAGAATGTGCCCTAGATTTGAATAGTTCACATGGTTCAAACATGCTGCTTAAATCCATAAATGAGAAGAAGAGTGAGCCCTTTTTGGCTATTGTATATGTACCAATTAGTGTAGGAAAGTAGCCTCTCTAGCATGGTTACCCCCACTTTTGGCCTGTTTGTGAGTGTATGTCAGTGTGTTTTTACTGTGTCACTGGGATCCTGCTAGCCAGGACCCCAGTGCTCATAGATAAAAACCTATATGTCAGTGTTTTTTGCCTATCTCACTCGGATCCTGCTAGCCAAAACCTCAGTGCTCATAGTTTGGGGCCTAATGTGTATGCCTGTGAAGTGCCTAACTGTGTCACTGAGGCTCTGCTAATCAGAGCCTCAATGCTTATGCTCTCTCTGCATTGTTTGTCACTGTAGGTCAATGACTGCATTTACCCCCCTTATAAGTCCCTAGTATATGGTACCTAGATACCCAGAAAATTGGGGTTCAAGGAGGTCCATATGGGCTGCATCATTTCTTTTGCCACCCATGCAGAGCTCAGACAAACCCTTTGCCCAGGCCTGCCATTGCAGCCTGCGTGAAATAACACACACATTATTTCACAGCCATTTTCACTGCACTTAAGTAACTTTTAAGTCACTCTCCTGCTCCAAGCAGGCACCTGCCAAGATGACGACCGGTACCTTGGGACTCCTCTCACAATGACGAGCGTGCTCCTAAGGACACAGAGGGTGGACATCATTGCCATAGACTGTTCTGAGGTCCTGCTGATGCAATTTGGAGGAGGTAAGACCTTGCCTTCCCAGAGAACTATGGTACCCCTATGCACTGTGTCTTCTTCACCTCCTGAGGCCTCTGTGCACTCTTTACAAATTTCCTTCATGCACAGCCTGGCCCAGTTCCCCAGCACTCCACCCTGCGACACTTAACTCACTGAGTTGTTCTCCGGCAGCGTGGGACCTTCTTTTGTTGTGCTGCATCAACGTGTTTTGCACCTCCTTTGAACCCGGATCCTGTGGCTTCTGTGGGTGCTGGCTGGCATCGTGAGGGCTCTCTAAAGTGCTGCGAGCCCCTTCTTCCACCTCACACAGAGTTGAGGCCCCCAAGTCCCTCCTGGGTCCATCCAGTGCCATTTTGACAAAAAAAACACTTTTGTCGTAGCCAAGGCTTGTTGGTGCCTTCCAACACTAAATCTCGTCTGCAAATCTCATTTATGCAGTCTTCTACTAACTGTGGGCTCCTCTTTTGCACTCTCTTCTGGGTTGGCAGGGGCTCCTGTCCTTCCTGGAACTTCTTTTGACTTCTGGACTTGGTCCCCATCCTTTGCAGGTCTTCAGGTCCAATAATCCAGCAGTTGTTCTTTGCAGACTTGGTTGGCTGCTGCGAAATCCCCAAAACGAGGTGCAGTGTGTCCTAAGGAAACCTGCATAACTTTACTCCTGCTTTTCTGGGCTCTGAGGTGGGGTAATTTACTTACCTTTACTGTATTCTTACTCTCCCAGCGATTCTGCACACACTACACTTGTCTAGGGGGGAATTCGTGATTCACATTCCACTTTTTTAGTATATGGTTCGTGTTGCCCTTAGACCTATTTTCTCCCATTGCATTATATAGGATTTCCTACTTTTTGCATTGTTCTATGAGTATTTACTTGTCTAAATTTGGTGTCTAGTGTATATATTGTGTACAATACTTACCTCCATAAGAAGTATTGTCACTAAGATATTTTTGGTACTGTGTCACCCAAATATATATCTTTATTTTTGGTAACATTGAGTATTGTCTTTACTTGTGTATAAGTACTGTGTAAATATAAGTGGTATTGCATGAGCTCTGCATGTCTCCTAGTTCAGCCTAAGCAAATTGTATTTAGACCATTTCTGCCCCCCTTGGGTGCAAATCGGCCGATTTTAGGTCAATCTGCCCCCAAGGGGGCCAGAAACAACTAGGCACCGGGGATCTTTTTTTTGCGCCAATGTCACACAGGGGGAGCGACCCCGTAGGTAAGGGTCGCTCCCCAGGGGGGTTAGGGGGATACATTTATTTTAGGCTGAGCTAGAGGCCAAAATCCACAGGTAGGCACTTTGCAAAAAACACTTCTGTTTTCTGTGAAAAATTTTGAGGTGTCCACGTTGTGTTTTGGGCCATTTCCTTTTGTCGGCCCTAGGCCTACCCACACCAGTGAGGTACCATTTTTATTGGGAGACTTCGGGGAACGCTGGGTGGAAGGAAATTTGTGGCTCCTCTCAGATTCCAGAACTTTCTGTCACCGAAATGAGAGGAAAAAGTGTTTTTTTGGTCAAATTTTGAGGTTTGCAAAGGATTCTGGGTAACAGAACCTGGTCAGAGCCCCACAAATCACCCCATCTTGGATTCCCCTAGGGTTCTAGCTTTAAAAAATGCGCCGGTTTGCTAGGTTTCCCCAGGTGAGCTAGAGATATAAAATCCACAGGTAGGCACTTTGCAAAAAACACCTCTGCTTTCTGTCATAAAATGTGATGTGTCCACATTGTGTTTTGAGCCATTTCGTTTCGTGGGCGCTAGGCCTACCCACACAAGTGAGGTACCATTGTTATCGGGAGACTTGGGGGAACACAGAATAGCAAAACAAGTGTTACTGTCCCTTGTCTTTCTCTACATTTTGTCCTTCCAAATGTAAGGCAGTGTGTAAAAAAGACGTCTATTTGAGAAATGCCCTGTAATTCACATGCTAGTATGGGCACCCCGGAATTCAGAGATGTGCAAATAACCACTGCTTCTCAACACCTTATCTTGTGGCCATTTTGGAAATACAAAGGTTTTCTTGATACCTATTTTTCACTTTTTATATTTCAGCAAATGAATTTCTGTATACCTGGTATAGAATAAAAACCCATTGCAGGGTGCAGCTCAGTTATTGGCTCTGGGTACCTAGAGTTCTTGATGAACCTTCAAGCCCTATATATTCCCACAACCAGAAGAGTCCAGCTGACGTACCGGTATATTGCTTTAAAATATCTGACATCGCAGGAAACAGTTACAGAGTAAAACGTGGAGAAAAATTGCAGTTTTTTTCACCTCAATTTCAATATTTTTAAGCTGTTATTTTCTGTAGGAAACACTTGTAGGATGTACACAAATGACCCCTTGTGAATTCAGAATTTTGTCTACTTTTCAGAAATGTTTAGCTTTCTGGGTTCCAGCATTGTTTTCTCACCCATTTTGGTCACTAACTGGAAGGAGGCTGAAAGCACAAAAAATAGTAAAAATGGGGTATGACTCAGTAAAATGTCAAAATTGTATTGAAAAATTGGGTTTTCCAATTCAAGTCTGCCTGTTCCTGAAAGCTGGGAAGATGGTGATCTTGCCACCACAAACCCTTTGTTGATGCCATTTTCAGGGAAAAAACCACGAGCTGCCTTCTGCAGCCCTTTCCCCCATTTTTTGGAAAAAAACAAACTTTTCACTGTATTTTGGCTAATTTCTTGGTCGCCTTCAGGGGAACGAGAAAGTCTGGGTACCTCTAGAATCCCTAGGATGCTGGAAAAGAAAGGACGCAAATTTGGCGTGGGTAGCTGTAGGAAAGTACCATCTTGCCTGGCATGTTACCCCCATTTTTCACTGTATATATGTTGTTTTAGTTGTATGTGTCACTGGGACCCTGGTAACCCAGGGCCCCAGTGCTCATAAGTGTGCCTGAATGTGTTACCTGTGTAGTGACTAACTGTCTCACTGAGGCTCTGCTAATCAGAACCTCAGTGGTTATGCTCTCTCATTTCTTTCCAAATTGTCACTGACAGGCTAGTGACCATTTTTACCAATTTACATTGGCTTACTGGAACACCCTTATAATTTCCTAGTATATGGTACTGAGGTACCCAGGGTAGTGGGGTTCCAGGAGATCCCTATGGGCTGCAGCATTTCTTTTGCCACCCATAGGGAGCTCTGACAATTCTTACACAGGCCTGCCACTGCAGCCTGAGTGAAATAACGTCCACGTTATTTCACAGCCATTTTACACTGCACTTAAGTAACTTATAAGTCACCTATATGTCTAACCTTTACCTGGTAAAGGTTAGGTGCAAAGTTACTTAGTGTGAGGGCACCCTGGCACTAGCCAAGGTGCCCCCACATTGTTCAGAACCAATTCCCTGAACTTTGTGAGTGCGGGGACACCATTACACGCGTGCACTACATATAGGTCACTACCTATATGTAGCTTCACCATGGTAACTCCGAATATGGCCATGTAACATGTCTATGATCATGGAATTGCCCCCTCTATGCCATCCTGGCATAGTTGGCACAATCCCATGATCCCAGTGGTCTGTAGCACAGACCCTGGTACTGCCAAACTGCCCTTCCTGGGGTTTCACTGCAGCTGCTGCTGCTGCCAACCCCTCAGACAGGCAGCTGCCCTCCTGGGGTCCAGCCAGGCCTGGCCCAGGATGGCAGAACAAAGAACTTCCTCTGAGAGAGGGTGTGACACCCTCTCCCTTTGGAAAATGGTGTGAAGGCAGGGGAGGAGTAGCCTCCCCCAGCCTCTGGAAATGCTTTGTTGGGCACAGATGTGCCCAATTCTGCATAAGCCAGTCTACACCGGTTCAGGGACCCCTTAGCCCCTGCTCTGGCGCGAAACTGGACAAAGGAAAGGGGAGTGACCACTCCCCTGACCTGCACCTCCCCTGGGAGGTGTCCAGAGCTCCTCCAGTGTGCTCCAGACCTCTGCCATCTTGGAAACAGAGGTGCTGCTGGCACACTGGACTGCTCTGAGTGGCCAGTGCCACCAGGTGACGTCAGAGACTCCTGCTGATAGGCTCCTTCAGGTGTTAGTAGCCTTTCCTCTCTCCTAGGTAGCCAAACCCTCTTTTCTGGCTATTTAGGGTCTCTGTCTCTGGGGAAACTTTAGATAACGAATGCAAGAGCTCATCCGAGTTCCTCTGCATCTCTCTCTTCACCTTCTGATAAGGAAACGACCGCTGACCGCGCTGGAAGCCTGCAAATCTGCAACATAGTAGCAAAGACGACTACTGCAACTCTGTAACGCTGATCCTGCCGCCTTCTCGACTGTTTTCCTGCTTGTGCATGCTGTGGGGGTAGCCTGCCTCCTCTCTGCACCAGAAGCTCCGAAGAAATCTCCCGTGGGTCGACGGAATCTTCCCCCTGCAACCACAGGCACCAAAAAGCTGCATCACCGGTCCCTTGGGTCTCCTCTCAGCACGACGAGCGAGGTCCCTCGAATCCAGCGACTCTGTCCAAGTGACCCCCACAGTCCAGTGACTCTTCAGCCCAAGTTTGGTGGAGGTAAGTCCTTGCCTCACCTCGCTGGGCTGCATTGCTGGGAACCGCGACTTTGCAGCTACTCCGGCCCCTGTGCACTTCCGGCGGAAATCCTTTGTACACAGCCAAGCCTGGGTCCACGGCACTCTAACCTGCATTGCACGACTTTCTAAGTTGGTCTCCGGCGACGTGGGACTCCTTTGTGCAACTTCGGCGAGCACTGTTTCACGCATCCTTGTAGTGCCTGTTTCTGGCACTTCTCCGGGTGCTACCTGCTTTAGTGAGGGCTCTTTGTCTTGCTCGACGTCCCCTCTCTCTGAAGGTCCAATTTGCGACCTCCTGGTCCCTCCTGGGCCCCAGCAGCGTCCAAAAACGCCAAACACACGATTTGCGTGTAGCAAGGCTTGTTGGCATCCTTCCGGCAGGAAAACACTTCTGCACGACTCTCCGAGGCGAAAGGGATCCGTCCACCAAAGGGGAAGTCTCTAGCCTTTTTCGTTCCTGCAGAAACCTCAGCTTCTTCTGTCCAGTCAAAGCTTCTTTGCACCCGCAGCTGGCATTTCCTGGGCATCTGCCCATCTCCGACTTGCTTGTGACTTTTGGACTTGGTCCCCTTGTTCCACAGGTACCCTAGATTAGAAATCCACAGTTGTTGCATTGCTGGTTTGTGTCTTTCCTGCATTATTCCTCTAACACGACTCTTTTGTCCTTAGGGGAACTTTAGTGCACTTTGCACTCACTTTTCAGGGTCTTGGGGAGGGTTATTTTTCTAACTCTCACTATTTTCTAATAGTCCCAGCGACCCTCTACAAGGTCACATAGGTTTGGGGTCCATTCGTGGTTCGCATTCCACTTTTGGAGTATATGGTTTGTGTTGCCCCTATCCCTACGTTTCCCCATTGCATCCTATTGTAACTATACATTGTTTGCACTGTTTTCTAAGACTATACCGCATATTTTTGCTATTGTGTATATATATCTTGTGTATATTTCCTATCCTCTCACTGAGGGTACACTCTAAGATACTTTGGCATATTGTCATAAAAATAAAGTACCTTTATTTTTAGTATAACTGTGTATTGTGTTTCTTATGATATTGTGCATATGACACTAAGTGGTACTGTAGTAGCTTCACACGTCTCCTAGTTCAGCCTAAGCTGCTCTGCTAAGCTACCATTATCTATCAGCCTAAGCTGCTAGACACCCTATACACTAATAAGGGATAACTGGGCCTGGTGCAAGGTGCAAGTACCCCTTGGTACTCACTACAAGCCAGTCCAGCCTCCTACATTGGTTGTGCAGTGGTGGGATAAGTGCTTGAGACTACTTACCACTCTTGTCATTGTACTTTTCATAAGAGAAAAATATACAAAACAAGGTCAGTGTATATACACATAGCCAAAAAGTTTTGCATTTCCTCTTTTCACTCTTTTCTAAGTGCTGAAAAGTACTTCTAAACTTTCAAAAAGTTCTTAAAAGTTTAAAAAGTTTTTTTTCTGTCTTTCCAAAAAGTTCTGAAAACTTTTGTCTCTTTCTCTATCACTTTAACTCTCTGTAAAAAATGTCTGGCACAGGCCAAAGTGTTGATCTGTCCAAACTTGCACATGACAACCTTAGCTGGAAAAGAGCAAGGAGTCTCTGTATAGAGAGAGGTTTGAGTGTAGGGAAGAATCCTGCCTTGGAACTGTTAATTAACATGCTTAGAGAACAGGATAAGGCCATAGGTGCCCCATCTGTTGAAAAAGTACCTAATAGTTCCCAATCTGATTCAGGGACTCCCCCAGGAAAAGATTCAGGAAATAAACTTCCTAGCCTGCCCATTACTAGACAATCTAGCATAGATGGTAATGATGATGAGCCACACCATAGAAATAGTGTTGTCTCACATCATAGCAAAAGCATGTATTCTCACCATACTGGTAGTAATGTTTCTGTAAACCAAGCTGTTAAGTTGGCTTCTGTAAGGGACAGGTCTCCTTCTGTTCATTCCCATCATAGCTCTGTTTCTAGAAATGTCCCTCCCACCAACCCTGATGACAGAATGTTAGAGAGGGAACTCAATAAGTTGAGGGTGGAACAAACCAGACTGAAGCTTAAAAAGCAACAGCTGGATTTGGATAGACAGTCTTTTGAATTAGAGAAGGAAAGACAGAAGTTGGGTTTAGATACCCATGGTGGCAGCAGCAGTATTCCCCATAGTCATCCTGCAAAAGAGCATGATTCCAGGAATCTGCACAAGATAGTTCCCCCTTATAAGGAGGGGGATGACATTAACAAGTGGTTTGCTGCACTTGAGAGGGCCTGTGTTGTACAGGATGTCCCTCAAAGGCAGTGGGCTGCTATCCTATGGCTATCATTTAGTGGAAAAGGTAGGGATAGGCTCCTTACTGTAAAAGAAAATGATGCTAATAATTTCCAAGTTCTTAAGAATGCACTCCTGGATGGTTATGGCTTAACCACTGAACAGTACAGGATAAAGTTCAGAGAGACCAAAAAGGAGTCTTCACAAGACTGGGTTGATTTCATTGACCAGGCAGTGAAGGCCTTAGAGGGGTGGTTACATGGCAGTAAAGTTACTGATTATGACAGCCTGTATAACTTAATCCTGAGAGAGCATATTCTTAATAATTGTGTGTCTGATTTGTTGCACCAGTACTTGGTGGACTCTGATCTGACCTCTCCCCAAGAATTGGGAAAGAAGGCAGACAAATGGGTCAGAACAAGAGTGAACAGAAAAGTTCATACAGGGGGTGACAAAGATGGCAACAAAAAGAAGGATGGTAAGTCTTCTGACAAGGGTGGGGACAAATCTAAAAATGAGTCTTCATCAGGCCCACAAAAACACTCTGGTGGGGGTGGTGGGTCCAAATCCTCCTTTAATCAGAACAAGGAAAAGAAACCATGGTGCTATTTATGTAAAATAAAAGGCCATTGGACAACAGATCCCAGTTGTCCAAAGAAAGGCACCACAGCTCCTACCACTACAACCCCTACTGCTACACCTAGTGTCCCTACTAATAGCAGTGGTGGTGGGAGCAAACCTACTAATAGCCAATCCAAGGGAGTAGCTGGGCTCACTTTTGGTAATTTAGTTGGGGTTGGTCTGATTAGGGAGACCACAGAGGCTACTTTAGTCTCTGAAGGGGCTATTGATTTAGCCACTTTGGTTGCTTGCCCCCATAACTTGGAGAAGTACAAGCAACTAACCCTAATAAATGGTGTTGAGGTCCAGGCCTACAGGGACACAGGTGCCAGTGTCACAATGGTGATTGAGAAACTGGTGCACCCTGAACAACACATACTTGGACACCAGTACCAAGTAACCGATGCTCACAACATAACACAAAGCCACCCCATGGCTGTTGTAAATCTCAACTGGGGGGGGGTAACTGGTCCAAAGAAAGTTGTGGTAGCTTCAGATTTACCTGTAGACTGTCTATTAGGGAATGATTTGGAAACATCAGCTTGGTCAGATGTGGAGTTGGAGGCCCATGCAGCAATGCTGGGCATTCCAGGGCATATTTTTGCTTTGACAAGGGCTCAGGCCAAAAAGCAAAAAGGACAGGGAAGCTTGGATCCTGGAACAATGGACCAAGTGCTCCCTAAAGCTAGGGCTAGTAGAAGCAAACCACTTCCTACTATCCCCCCCTCTACAGTGGATTCTACTTCTGAGGAAGAAGAATTCCCTCCCTGTGCAGAACCTACACCAGAGGAGCTGGAAGCAGACACTGCTGAGCTTTTGGGTGAAGGGGGGCCTGCCAGAGAGGAGCTGAGTGTGGCACAGCAAACCTGTCCCACATTAGAGGGTCTCAGACAACAAGCTGTCAAACAGGCTAATGGGGATGTCAGTGACTCTCACAGAGTTTACTTGGAGGACAACCTCTTGTACACTGAGCATAGGGATCCTAAACCTGGAGCTGCCAGGAGATTAGTGATCCCGCAGGAGTACAGAAAGTTCCTCCTAACACTGGCACATGACATTCCCTTAGCTGGGCATCTAGGACAAATGAAAACTTGGGACAGACTTGTTCCCCTGTTTCATTGGCCTAGGATGTCTGAGGACACAAAAGAATTTTGCAAGTCCTGTGAAACCTGTCAAGCCAGTGGCAAGACAGGTGGCACCCCAAAGGCTCCCCTTATCCCACTGCCTGTGGTTGGGGTTCCCTTTGAAAGGGCAGGGGTTGACATAGTTGGCCCCCTTGACCCTCCTACTGCTTCAGGCAATAGGTTTATCTTAGTGGCAGTGGACCATGCCACAAGATATCCTGAAGCAATTCCTTTAAGGACCACTACAGCACCTGCAGTGGCAAAGGCCCTCCTGGGAATATTTTCTAGGGTGGGCTTCCCAAAGGAAGTAGTATCAGACAGAGGAAGCAATTTCATGTCTGCATACTTAAAGGCCATGTGGAAGGAGTGTGGTGTAACGTACAAGTTCACAACACCCTATCATCCACAAACAAATGGACTGGTGGAGAGATTTAATAAAACTCTCAAAGGCATGATTATGGGACTCCCTGAAAAACTCCGCAGGAGATGGGATATCCTTCTACCATGCCTCCTTTTTGCCTACAGGGAGGTACCCCAGAAAGGAGTGGGCTTCAGCCCCTTTGAACTTCTTTTTGGACACCCTGTTAGGGGTCCACTCACACTTGTAAAGGAGGGTTGGGAACAACCTTTAAAAGCTCCTAAGCAGGATATTGTGGACTATGTACTTGGCCTCAGATCAAGGATGGCTGAGTACATGAAAAAGGCCAGTAAAAACCTTCAGGCCAGCCAAGAGCTCCAGAAGCAATGGCATGATCAGAAGGCTGTTTTGGTTCAGTACCAACCAGGGCAGAAAGTGTGGGTCTTGGAGCCTGTGGCCCCAAGAGCACTCCAAGATAAATGGAGTGGTCCCCACACAATTGTTGAAAAGAAGGGTGAAGTCACCTACTTGGTTGACTTAGGCACTGCCAGGAGTCCCCTTAGGGTGCTCCATGTCAACCGCCTAAAACCCTACTATGACAGGGCTGATCTCACCCTGCTCATGGCAACTGATGAGGGACAGGAAGAAGACAGTGATCCTCTACCTGATCTCTTCTCTTCCACAGAACAAGATGCTCTTGTGGAAGGTGTAGTTTTGGCTGATTGTCTTACTGCTGAGCAGAAAGATAATTGCATAAATCTCCTAGGACAATTTTCAGAACTCTTCTCTACTGTGCCAGGCACCACTTCTTGGTGTGAGCACACTATAGATACTGGAGACAGTTTACCTGTCAAAAGTAAGATCTATAGGCAGCCTGACCATGTCAGGGACTGCATAAAGCAAGAAGTTCAGAAAATGTTGGAACTAGGAGTGATTGAGCACTCTGACAGTCCATGGGCTTCTCCTGTGGTACTGGTACCAAAACCCAATTCTAAAGATGGAAAGAAAGAAATGCGGTTTTGTGTAGACTATAGAGGTCTCAACTTGGTAACCAAAACTGATGCTCACCCTATACCCAGGGCAGATGAGCTTATAGATACACTGGCATCTGCCAAGTATCTAAGCACTTTTGATTTGACTGCAGGGTATTGGCAGATCAAATTATCAGAAGATGCTAAACCTAAGACTGCAATTTCTACCATTGGAGGACATTACCAGTTTACTGTAATGCCTTTTGGTTTGAAAAATGCACCTGCCACTTTTCAGAGGTTGGTGAACACAGTCCTGCAAGGGCTGGAAGCTTTCAGTGCAGCATATTTGGACGATATAGCTGTCTTTAGCTCCAGCTGGGATGATCACCTGGTCCACCTATGGAAAGTTTTGGAGGCCCTGCAAAAGGCAGGCCTCACTATCAAGGCTTCAAAGTGCCAGATAGGGCAGGGTAAGGTGGTTTATCTGGGACACCTTGTTGGTGGGGAACAGATTGCACCACTTCAGGGGAAAATCCAAACTATCATTGATTGGGTTCCCCCTACCACTCAGACTCAGGTGAGAGCCTTCCTAGGCCTCACTGGGTACTACAGGAGGTTCATTAAGAACTATGGCTCCATTGCAGCCCCTCTTAATGACCTCACATCCAAGAAAATGCCTAAAAAGGTATTATGGACAGCAAGCTGTCAGAAAGCTTTTGAGGAGCTGAAGCAGGCCATGTGCTCTGCACCTGTCCTGAAAAGCCCTTGTTACTCTAAAAAATTCTATGTCCAGACTGATGCATCTGAATTAGGAGTAGGGGCAGTCCTATCACAACTTAATTCTGAGGGCCAGGATCAACCTGTTGCTTTTATTAGTAGGAGGTTGACCCCTAGAGAAAAGCGTTGGTCTGCCATTGAGAGGGAGGCCTTTGCTGTGGTCTGGGCTCTGAAGAAGTTGAGGCCATACCTGTTTGGCACTCACTTCATTGTTCAGACAGACCACAAACCTCTACTTTGGCTAAAACAAATGAAAGGTGAAAATCCTAAATTGTTGAGGTGGTCCATATCCCTACAGGGAATGGACTATACAGTGGAACATAGACCTGGGAGTAGCCACTCCAATGCAGATGGACTCTCCAGATATTTCCACTTAGACAATGAAGACTCATCAGGTCATGGCTAGTCTTATTGTCCTTCATTTGGGGGGGGGGGGTTGTGTAGGAAAGTACCATCTTGCCTGGCATGTTACCCCCATTTTTCACTGTATATATGTTGTTTTAGTTGTATGTGTCACTGGGACCCTGGTAACCCAGGGCCCCAGTGCTCATAAGTGTGCCTGAATGTGTTACCTGTGTAGTGACTAACTGTCTCACTGAGGCTCTGCTAATCAGAACCTCAGTGGTTATGCTCTCTCATTTCTTTCCAAATTGTCACTGACAGGCTAGTGACCATTTTTACCAATTTACATTGGCTTACTGGAACACCCTTATAATTCCCTAGTATATGGTACTGAGGTACCCAGGGTATTGGGGTTCCAGGAGATCCCTATGGGCTGCAGCATTTCTTTTGCCACCCATAGGGAGCTCTGACAATTCTTACACAGGCCTGCCACTGCAGCCTGAGTGAAATAACGTCCACGTTATTTCACAGCCATTTTACACTGCACTTAAGTAACTTATAAGTCACCTATATGTCTAACCTTTACCTGGTAAAGGTTAGGTGCAAAGTTACTTAGTGTGAGGGCACCCTGGCACTAGCCAAGGTGCCCCCACATTGTTCAGAACCAATTCCCTGAACTTTGTGAGTGCGGGGACACCATTACACGCGTGCACTACATATAGGTCACTACCTATATGTAGCTTCACCATGGTAACTCCGAATATGGCCATGTAACATGTCTATGATCATGGAATTGCCTCCTCTATGCCATCCTGGCATAGTTGGCACAATCCCATGATCCCAGTGGTCTGTAGCACAGACCCTGGTACTGCCAAACTGCCCTTCCTGGGGTTTCACTGCAGCTGCTGCTGCTGCCAACCCCTCAGACAGGCAGCTGCCCTCCTGGGGTCCAGCCAGGCCTGGCCCAGGATGGCAGAACAAAGAACTTCCTCTGAGAGAGGGTGTGACACCCTCTCCCTTTGGAAAATGGTGTGAAGGCAGGGGAGGTGTAGCCTCCCCCAGCCTCTGGAAATGCTTTGTTGGGCACAGATGTGCCCAATTCTGCATAAGCCAGTCTACACCGGTTCAGGGACCCCTTAGCCCCTGCTCTGGCGCGAAACTGGACAAAGGAAAGGGGAGTGACCACTCCCCTGACCTGCACCTCCCCTGGGAGGTGTCCAGAGCTCCTCCAGTGTGCTCCAGACCTCTGCCATCTTGGAAACAGAGGTGCTGCTGGCACACTGGACTGCTCTGAGTGGCCAGTGCCACCAGGTGACGTCAGAGACTCCTGCTGATAGGCTCCTTCAGGTGTTAGTAGCCTTTCCTCTCTCCTAGGTAGCCAAACCCTCTTTTCTGGCTATTTAGGGTCTCTGTCTCTGGGGAAACTTTAGATAACGAATGCAAGAGCTCATCCGAGTTCCTCTGCATCTCTCTCTTCACCTTCTGATAAGGAAACGACCGCTGACCGCGCTGGAAGCCTGCAAACCTGCAACATAGTAGCAAAGACGACTACTGCAACTCTGTAACGCTGATCCTGCCGCCTTCTCGACTGTTTTCCTGCTTGTGCATGCTGTGGGGGTAGCCTGCCTCCTCTCTGCACCAGAAGCTCTGAAGAAATCTCCTGTGGGTCGACGGAATCTTCCCCCTGCAACCGCAGGCACCAAAAAGCTGCATCACCGGTCCCTTGGGTCTCCTCTCAGCACGACGAGCGAGGTCCCTCGAATCCAGCGACTCTGTCCAAGTGACCCCCACAGTCCAGTGACTCTTCAGCCCAAGTTTGGTGGAGGTAAGTCCTTGCCTCACCTCGCTGGGCTGCATTTCTGGGAACCGCGACTTTGCAGCTACTCCGGCCCCTGTGCACTTCCGGCGGAAATCCTTTGTGCACAGCCAAGCCTGGGTCCACGGCACTCTAACCTGCATTGCACGACTTTCTAAGTTGGTCTCCGGCGACGTGGGACTCCTTTGTGCAACTTCGGCGAGCACCGTTTCACACATCCTCGTAGTGCCTGTTCCTGGCACTTCTCCGGGGGCTACCTGCTTCAGTGAGGGCTCTTTGTCTTGCTCGACGTCCCTTCTCTCTGCAGGTCCAATTTGCGACCTCCTGGTCTCTCCTGGGCCCCAGCAGCGTCCAAAAACTCCAAACGCACGATTTGCATGTAGCAAGGCTTGTTGGCGTCCTTCCGGCGGGAAAACACTTTTGCACGACTCTCCAAGGCGAGCGGGATCCGTCCACCAAAGGGGAAGTCTCTAGCCCTTTTCGTTCCTGCAGAAACCTCAGCTTCTTCTGTCCAGTCAAAGCTTCTTTGCACCCGCAGCTGGCATTTCCTGGGCATCTGCCCATCTCCGACTTGCTTGTGACTTTTGGACTTGGTCCCCTTGTTCCACAGGTACCCTAGATTGGAAATCCACAGTTGTTGCATTGCTGGTTTGTGTCTTTCCTGCATTATTCCTCTAACACGACTCTTTTGTCCTTAGGGGAACTTTAGTGCACTTTGCACTCACTTTTCAGGGTCTTGGGGAGGGTTATTTTTCTAACTCTCACTATTTTCTAATAGTCCCAGCGACCCTCTACAAGGTCACATAGGTTTGGGGTCCATTCGTGGTTCGCATTCCACTTTTGGAGTATATGGTTTGTGTTGCCCCTATCCCTATGTTTCCCCATTGCATCCTATTGTAACTATACATTGTTTGCACTGTTTTCTAAGACTATAATGCATATTTTTGCTATTGTGTATATATATCTTGTGTATATTTCCTATCCTCTCACTGAGGGTACACTCTAAGATACTTTGGCATATTGTCATAAAAATAAAGTACCTTTATTTTTGGTATAACTGTGTATTGTGTTTTCTTATGATATTGTGCATATGACACTAAGTGGTACTGTAGTAGCTTCACATGTCTCCTAGTTCAGCCTAAGCTGCTCTGCTAAGCTACCATTATCTATCAGCCTAAGCTGCTAGACACCCTATACACTAATAAGGGATAACTGGGCCTGGTGCAAGGTGCAAGTACCCCTTGGTACTCACTACAAGCCAGTCCAGCCTCCTACAGTAGCTTATGTGAACAAAAAGTTATGAGGGCCTAAGCGCGAACTGCCCCAAATAGCCAAAAAAAGGCTCGGCACAGGAAGCGGAAAAGGCCTGGCAGCGAAGGGGCTATAGCACTCAGTGAGGCCTAGAAAGGCTCTCACCTGGGTTTGACTTATAGGGGGAGCCCATTCCATAATGGTCTGGATCTTCCCCTGCAGTGGTGCAATCTGTTCTCCACCTAGCAGGTGGCCCAGATAAACCACTTTCCCCTCCCCTATCTGGCACTTTGAGGCCTTGATAGTGAGGCCTGCCTTTTGCAGGGCCTCCAAAACTTTCCATAGGTGGAGCAGGTGATCATCCCAGGTGTAGGAGGCTGGCCTGGCTTGTAGTGGGTTCCAGAGGTACTTACACCTTGTGCCAGGTCCAGTTATCCCTTATTAGTGTAGAAGAGGTGTTTCTAGCAGCTTAGGCTGATAGAAGGTAGCTATGGCAAAGCAGCTTAGGCTGAACTAAGAGACATGCAAAGCTCCTACTATACCACTTATATCATATGCACAATATCATAAGAAAACACAATACACAGAGTTACTAAAAATAAAGGTACTTTATTTTTATGACAATATGCCAAAAGTATCTCAGTGAGTACCCTCAGTAAGAAGGAAATATATATACACAAGTTATATGTACACAAAGCAAAATTAGGTAAGTAATAGCAAGAAAAGTAATGCAAACAGTGTAGAATCACAATAGGTTGCAATAGGAACACATAGGTATAGGGGCAACACAAACCATATACTCCAAAAGTGGAATGCGAACCACGAATGGACCCCAGACCTATGTGAGCTTGTAGAGGGTCGCTAGGACTGTAAGAAAACAGTGAGGGTTATAAAAATACCCCACCCCAAGACCCTGAAAAGTAGGAGTAAAGTGCACTTACTACCCCCAGAGAGCACAGAAGCCGTGATAGGGGGATTCTGCAGGAAGAACACACACCAGCAGTGCACTGTCGGAGGCTGGCCTGGCTTGTAGTGAGTACCAAGGGGTACTTCCACTCTGTACCAGGTTCAGTTATCCCTTATTAGTGTAGAAGAGGTGTTTCTAGCAGCTTAGGCTGATAGATGGTAGCTATAGCAGAGCAGCTTAGGCTGAACTAGGAGACATGCAAAGCTCCTACTATACCACTGGTGTCATAAGCACAATATCATAAGAAAACACAATACACAGATATACTAAAAATGAAGGTACTTTATTTTTATGACAATATGCCAAAAGTATCTCAGTGAGTACCCTCAGTATGGGGATGCCAAATATACACAAGATATATGTACACAATACCAAAAATATGCAGTAATAGCAAAAGGAGGTAATGCAAGTCACCACTTGGATGAGGAGACAGAGGGGGTGCCCAGCAAGTCAGGGAGCGCTCATAGAAGCAGACAGCACCCGCAGAAGTACTGGAAAAGGCACTTGGAAGAGGAGTGAACTGGAGTCCACCCAAAGTCAGAAAGGGGAATCCCCCTATCACGACTTCTGTGCGCTCTGGGGGTTGTAGGTGCACTTTACACCTACCTTACAGGGTCTTGGGGTGGGCTTTTTTTCTAACCCTCACTGTTTTCTTACAGTCCCAGTGACCCTGTACAAGCTCACATAGGTTTGGGGTCCATTCGTGGTTCGCATTCCACTTTTGGAGTATATGGTTTTTGTTGCCCCTATACCTATGTGCTCCTATTGCAATCTATTGTAACTTTACACTGCTTGCATTACTTCCTTTTGCTATTACTGCATATTTTTGGTATTGTGTACATATATCTTGTGTATATTTGGCATCCTCATACCGAGGGTACTCACTGAGATACTTTTGGCATATTGTCATGAAAATAAAGTACCTTTAGTTTTAGTATATCTGTGTATTGTGTTTTCTTATGATATTGTGCATATGACACCAGTGGTATAGTAGGAGCTTTGCATGTCTCCTAGTTCAGCCTAAGCTGCTCTGCTATAGCTAACTTCTATCAGTCTAAGCTGCTAGAAACACCTCTTCTTCACTAATAAGGGATAACTGGACCTGGTACAGAGTGTAAGTACCCCTTGGTACCCACTACAAGCCAGGCCAGCCTCCTACACCATCACAGTAGGGATGTTTTTGTTCCTGAAGGCCAGGTTGTTAGAGTGCAAGCTGTTAGAGGCAGGTCTCCCTCTGTTGAATCCAATATTTCTTCTATGTCCAAGCATTCCCAACCCACCCACCCTCAAGACAAATTGTTAGAAATGGAACTCAATAAGTTGAGAGTGGAAGAGACCAGACTGAAGCTTAAACAGCAACAGCTGGCTCTAGACAGGGAATCCCTAGATCTGGAGAAGGAGAGACAGAGGTTGGGGTTTGGACCCCATGGTGGCAGCAGCAGTATTCCTGATAGCAATCCTGTGAAAGAGCATGATTCCAGGAATCTGCACAAGATAGTTCCCCCTTACAAGGAGGGGGATGATATTAACAAGTGGTTTGCTGCACTTGAGAAGGCCTGTATGGTACAGGGGGTCCCTCAAAGGCAGTGGGCTGCTATCCTATGGCTATCTTTCACTGGAAAGGGTAGGGATAGGCTCCTTACTGTTAGAGAAAGTGATGCCAATAATTTTGCAGTTTTGAAGGATGCACTCTTGGATGGATTTGGCTTAACCACTGAACAATACAGGATTAAGTTCAGAGACACCAGAAAAGAGTCCTCACAAGATTGGATAGACTTTGTTGACTGTTCAGTGAAGGCTTTGGAGGGGTGGTTACATGGCAGTAAAGTTTCTGACTATGAAAGACTGTATAATCTTATTCTGGGAGAGCATATTCTGAATAACTGTGTGTCTGACTTGTTACACCAATATCTAGTGGACTCAGATCTGACTTCTCCCCAAGAATTGGGAAAGAAGGCAGACAAATGGGTCAGAACAAGAGTGAACAGAAAAGTTCATAGAGGGGGTGACAAGGATGGCAAGAAGAAAGATGGTGAGAAATCTTAGGATAAGCATGGGGATAAGGATAAAACCAAAGATCCTTCTTCAAATCCTAAACACTCTTCAGGGGGTGGTGATAAATCAAATTCTTCCTCTTCTTCACAACATACACACATTAAGAAGCCTTGGTGCTTTGTGTGTAAAAATAAAGGCCATAGGCCAGGGGATAAGTCCTGTCCAGGTAAACCCCATGAGCCTACCACCTCTAATACATCAACCTCTAGTGCCCCTAGCAGTAGTGGTAATAGTGGTGGGACTGCTGGCAACAGTCAAGCTAAGTGTAGGAAAGTACCATCTTGCCTGGCATGTTACCCCCATATTTCACTGTATATATGTTGTTTTAGTTGTATGTGTCACTGGGACCCTGCCAGCCAGGGCCCCAGTGTAGGAAAGTACCATCTTGCCTGGCATGTTACCCCCATTTTTCACTGTATATATGTTGTTTTAGTTGTATGTGTCACTGGGACCCTGCCAGCCAGGGCCCGGGTGCTCATAAGTGAGACCTGAATGTGTTACCTGTGCTATGACTAACTGTCTCACTGAGGCTCTGCTATCCAGAACCTCAGTGGTTATGCTCTCTCATTTCTTTCCAAATTGTCTCTAACAGGCTAGTGACCAATTTCACCAATTTACATTGGCAGACTGGAACACCCTTATAATTCCCTAGTACATGGTACTGAGGTACCCAGGGTATTGGGGTTCCAGGAGATCCCTAGGGGCTGCAGCATTTCTTTTGCCACCCATAGTGAGCTCTGACAATTCTTACACAGGCCTGCCACTGCAGCCTGAGTGAAATAATGTCCACGTTATTTCACAGCCATTTACCACTGCAATTAAGTAACTTATAAGTCACCTCTATGTCTAACCTTTACCTCGTAAAGGTTAGGTGCAAAGTTACTTAGTGTGTGGGCACTCTGGCACTAGCCAAGGTGCCACCACATTGTTCAGGGCAAATTCCCCGGACTTTGTGAGTGCGGGGACACCATTACACGCATGCACTACACATAGGTCACTACCCATGTGTAGCTTCACAATGGTAACTCCGAATATGGCCATGTAACATGTCTATGATCATGGAATTGCCCCCTCTATGCCATCCTGGCATTGTTGGCACAATCCCATGATCCCACGAGTCTCTAGCACAGACCCGGGTACTGCCAAACTGCCTTTTCAGGGGTTTCACTGTAGCTGCTGCTGCCGCCAACCCCTCAGACAGGTTTCTGCCCTCCTGGGGTCCAGCCAGGCCTGGCCCAGGATGGCAGAACAAAGAACATCCTCAGAGAGAGGGTGTTACACCCTCTCCCTTTGGAAAATGGTGTGAAGGGAGGGGAGGAGTAGCCTCCCCCAGCCTCTGGAAATGCTTTCATGGGCACAGATGGTGCCCATTTCTGCATAAGCCAGTCTACACCGGTTCAGGGACCCCTCATCCCTGCTCTGGCACGAAACTGGACAAAGGAAAGGGGAGTGACCACTCCCCTGACCTGCACGTCCCCTGGGAGGTGCCCAGAGCTCCTCCAGTGTGCTCCAGACCTCTGCCACCTTGGAAACAGAGGTGCTGCTGGCACACTGGACTGCTCTGAGTGGCCAGGGCCAGCAGGTGACGTCAGAGACTCCTTCTGATAGGCTCCTTCAGGTGTTGCTAGCCTATCCTCTCTCCTAAGTAGCCAAACCCTCTTTTCTGGCTATTTAGGGTCTTTGCTTTGGGGAATTCCTTAGATAACGAATGCAAGAGCTCATCAGAGTTCCTCTGCATCTCTCTCTTCACCTTCTGCCCAGGAATCGACTGCTGACCGCGCTGGAAGCCTGCAAAACTGCAACAAAGTAGCGAAGACGACTACTGCAACTCTGTAACGCTGATCCTGCCGCCTTCTCGACTGTTTTCCTGGTGGTGCATGCTGTGGGGGTAGTCTGCCTCCTCTCTGCACTAGAAGCTCCGAAGAAATCTCCCGTGGGTCGACGGAATCGTCCCCCTGCAACCGCAGGCACCAACGAACTGCATCACTGGTCCTCTGAGTCTCCTCTCAGCACAATGAGCGAAGTCCCTTGAACTCAGCAACTCTGTCCAAGTGACTCCCACAGTCCAGTGACTCTTCAGTCCAAGTTTGGTGGAGGTAAGTCCTTGCCTCCCCACGCCAGACTGCATTGCTGGGAACCGCGTGGTTTGCAGCTATTCCGGCTCCTGCGCACTTTCCGAGGGAATCCTTTGTGCACAGCCAAGCCTGGGTCCACGGCACTCTAACCTGCATTGCATGACCTCCTGAGTTGTCTTCCGGCGACGTGGGACTCTCTTGTGCAACTTCGGGTGAGCACCGTTTCACTCCACTTTGTAGTGCCAGTTCCGGCACTTCGGTGGGTGCTGCCTGCTTCTTAGAGGGCTCTTTGTCTTGCTGGGCGCCCCCTCTGTCCCCAGACGCAATTGGTGACATCCTGGTCCCTCCTGGGCCACAGCAGCACCCAAAAACGCTAACCGCATGATTTGCAGCTAGCAAGGCTTGTTTGCAGTCTTTCGGCGGGGAAAACACTTCTGCACGACTCTTAATGACGTGGGACATCCATCCTCCAAAGGGGAAGTCTCCAGCCCTTGTCGTTCCTGCAGAATCCTCAGCTTCTACTGTCCAGTAGCAGCTTCTTTGCACCCACAGCTGGTATTTCCTGGGCATCTGCCCACTCTCGACTTGATCATGACTTTTGGACTTGGTCCCCTTGTTCCACAGGTACTCTAGTCTGGAAATCCATTGTTGTTGCATTGCTGGTGTTGGTCTTTCCTGCAGAATTCCCCTATCACGACTTCTGTACTCTTTGGGGAACTTCAGTGCACTTTGCACTCACTTTTCAGGGTCTTGGGGTGGGCTATTTTTCTAACCCTCACTGTTTTCTTACAGTCCCAGCGACCCTCTACAAGGTCACATAGGTTTGGGGTCCATTCGTGGTTCGCATTCCACTTTTGGAGTATATGGTTTGTGTTGCCCCTATCCCCATGTGTCCCGTTGCATCCTATTGTAACTATACATTGTTTGCACTGTTTTCTATTACTATACTGCATATTTTTGGTATTGTGTACATATATCTTGTGTATATTTGCTATCCCCATACTGAGGGTACTCACTGAGATACTTTGGCATATTGTTATAAAAATAAAGTACCTTTATTTTTAGTATATCTGTGTGTTGTGTTTTCTTATGACATTGTGCAAGTGACACTAGTGGTACTGTAGGAGCTTCACTCGTCTCCTAGTTCAGCCTAAGCTGCCCTGCTAACCTACAATTATCTATCAGCCTAAGCTGCTAGACACCCTATACACTAATAAGGGATACCTGGGCCTGGTGGAAGGTGTAAGTACCCCTTGGTACTCACTACAAGCCAGTCCAGCCTCCTACACCCAGTGCTCATAAGTGTGCCCTGTATGTGTTACCTGTGTTATGACTAACTGTCTCACTGAGGCTCTGCTATTCAGAACCTCAGTGGTTATGCTCTCTCATTTCTTTCCAAATTGTCACTAACAGGCTAGTGACCAATTTCACCAATTTACATTGGCATACTGGAACACCCTTATAATTCCCTAGTATATGGTACTGAGGTACCCAGGGTATTGGGGTCCCAGGAGATCCCTATGGGCTGCAGCATTTCTTGTGCCACGCATAGGGAGATCTGACAATTCTTACACAGGCCTGCCAGTGCAGCCTGAGTGAAATAACGTCCACGTTATTTCACTGCCATTTACCACTGCACTTAAGTAACTTATAAGTCACCTATATGTCTCACCTTTACCTGGTAAAGGTTGGATGCTAAGTTACTTAGTGTGTGGGCACCCTGGCACTAGCCAAGGTGCTCCCACATTGTTCAGGGCAAATTCCCCGGACTTTGTGAGTGCGGGGACACCATTACACGCGTGCACTATACATATGTCACGACATATGTATAGCGTCACAATGGTAACTCCGAACATGGCCATGTAACATGTCTAGGATCATGGAATTGTCACCCCAATGCCATTCTGGCATAGGGGAGACAATTCCATGATCCCCCCAGTCTCTAGCTCAGACCCGGGTACTGCCAAACTACCTTTCCCGGGGTTTCACTGCAGCTGCTGCTGCTGCCAACCCCTCAGACAGGTTTGTGCCCTCCTGGGGTCCAGCCAGGCTTGGCCCAGGAAGGCAGAACAAAGGACTTCCTCAGAGAGAGGGTGTTACACCCTCTCCCTTTGGAAAATGGTGTGAAGGCAGGGGAGGAGTAGCCTCCCCCAGCCTCTGGAAATGCTTTGTTGGGCACAGATGTGCCCATCTCTCCATAAGCCAGTCTACACCGGTTCAGGGGACCCCTTAGCCCTGCTCTGGCGCGAAACTGGACAAAGGAAAGGGGAGTGACCACTCCCCTGACCTGCACCTCCCCTGGGAGGAGTCCAGAGCTCCTCCAGTGTGCTCCAGACCTCTGCCATCTTGGAAACAGAGGTGCTGCTGGCACACTGGACTGCTCTGAGTGGCCAGTGCCACCAGGTGACGTCAGAGACTCCTTCTGATAGGCTCCTTCAGGTGTTGCTAGCCTATCCTCTCTCCTAGGTAGCCAAACCCTCTTTTCTGGCTATTTAGGGTCTCTGTCTCTGGGGAAACTTTAGATAACGAATGCAAGAGCTCATCCGAGTTCCTCTGCATCTCTCTCTTCACCTTCTGCCAAGGAATCGACTGCTGACCGCGCTGGAAGCCTGCAAAACTGCAACATAGTAGCAAAGACGACTACTGCAACTCTGTAACGCGGATCCTGCCGCCTTCTCGAATGTTTTCCTGGTGGTGCATGCTGTGGGGGTAGTCTGCCTCCTCTCTGCACTAGAAGCTCCGAAGAAATCTCCTGTGGGTCGACGGAATCTTCCCCCTGCAACCGCAGGCACCAAAAAGCTGCATTACCGGTCCCTTGGGTCTCCTCTCAGCACGACGAGCGAGGTCCCTCGAATCCAGCAACTCTGTCCAAGTGACCCCCACAGTCCAGTGACTCTTCAGTCCAAGTTTGGTGGAGGTAAGTCCTTGCCTCACCTCGCTAGACTGCATTGCTGGGAACCGTGACTTTTGCAGCTACTCCGGCCCCTGTGCACTTCCGGCGGAAATCCTTTGTGCACAGCCAAGCCTGGGTCCACGGCACTCTAACCTGCATTGCACGACTTTCTAAGTTGGTCTCCGGCGACGTGGGACTTGTTTGTGCAACTTCGGGTGAGCACCGTTTCACTCATCCTCGTAGTGCCGGTTTCTGGCACTTCTCCGGGTGCTACCTGCTGCTAAGAGGGCTCCTTGTCTTGCTCGACGTCCCCTCTACCTTCTGGCCCAATTTGCGACCTCCTGGTCCCTCCTGGGCCACAGCAGCATCCAAAAACGCTAACCGCACGATTTGCAGCTAGCAAGGCTTGTTGGCGTTCTTTCGGCGGGAAAACACTTCTGCACAACTCTACACGGCGAGAGGGATCCGTCCACCGAAGGGAGAGTCTCTAGCCCTTTTCGTTCCTGCAGAAACCTCAGCTTCTTCTGTACAGTAGAAGCTTCTTTGCATCCACAGCTGGCATTTCCTGGGCATATGCCCATCTCCGACTTGCTTGTGACTTTTGGACTTGGTCCCCTTGTTCCACAGGTACCCTAGATTGGAAATCCATTGTTGTTGCATTGTTGGTTTGTGTCTTTCCTGCATTATTCCTCTAACACGACTTCTTTGTCCTTAGGGGAACTTTAGTGCACTTTGCACTCACTTTTCAGGGTCTTGGGGAGGGTTATTTTCCTAACTCTCACTATTTTCTAATAGTCCCAGCGACCCTCTACAAGGCCACATAGGTTTGGGGTCCATTCGTGGCTCGCATTCCACTTTTGGAGTATATAGTTTGTGTTGCCCCTATCCCTATGTGTCCCCATTGCATCCTATTGTAACTATACATTGTTTGCACTGTTTTCTAAGACTATACTGCATATTTTTGCTATTGTGTATATATATCTTGTGTATATTTCCTATCCTCTCACTGAGGGTACACTCTAAGATACTTTGGCATATTGTCATAAAAATAAAGTACCTTTATTTTTAGTATAACTGTGTATTGTGTTTTCTTATGATATTGTGCATATGACACTAAGTGGTACTGTAGTAGCTTCACACGTCTCCTAGTTCAGCCTAAGCTGCTCTGCTAAGCTACCATTATCTATCAGCCTAAGCTGCTAGACACCCTATACACTAATAAGGGATAACTGGGCCTGGTGCAAGGTGCAAGTACCCCTTGGTACTCACTACAAGCCAGTCCAGCCTCCTACATTGGTTGTGCAGCGGTGGGATAAGTGCTTTGAGACTACTTACCACTCTTGTCATTGTACTTTTCATAAGAGAAAAATATACAAAACAAGTGCAGTGTATATACACATAGCCAAAAAGTTTTGCATTTCCTCTTTTCACTCTTTTCTAAGTGCTGAAAAGTACTTCTAAACTTTCTAAAAAGTTCTAAAAAGTTTTAAAAGTTTTAAAAGTTTTTTTTTCTGTCTTTCTAAAAACTCTGACAAACTTTTTAGTCTTTTTCTATCACTTTACCTCTCTCTAAAAATGTCTGGCACAGGCCAAAATGTTGATCTGTCCAAACTTGCATATGACCACCTTAGCTGGAAAGGAGCAAGGAGTCTCTGTGTAGAGAGAGGTTTGAGTGTAGGGAAGAATCCTTCCTTGGAACTGTTACTTAACATGCTTAGAGAACAGGATAAGGCTAGAAGTGCCCCATCTGTTGAAAAAGTAGCTAATGGTTCCCAATCTGATCCAGGGACTCCCCCAGGAAAAGATTCAGGAAATAAACTTCCTAGCCTGCCCATTACTAGACAGTCTAGCATAGTTGGTAATGATGAAGAGCCACACCATACTAATAGTGTTGTCTCACATCATAGCAAAAGCATTTATTCTCACCACAGTGGTACTGATGTTTCTGTTAGCCAAGCTGTTAGGGTGCCCTCTGTAAGGGACAGGTCTCCTTCTGTCCATTCTCACCATACTTCTGTTTCAAGGCATGTCCCTCCCACCCACCCTGATGACAGATTGTTAGAAAGGGAGCTCAATAGATTGAGAGTGGAACAAACCAGACTGAAGCTCAAGAAGCAACAGCTGGATTTGGATAGACAGACTTTAGAAGTAGAGAAGGAGAGACAGAAACTGGGTTTAGAAACCCATGGTGGCAGCAGCAGTATTCCCCATAGTCATCCTGCAAAAGAGCATGATTCCAGGAATCTGCACAAGATAGTTCCCCCTTATAAGGAGGGGGATGACATTAACAAGTGGTTTGCTGCACTTGAGAGGGCCTGTGTTGTACAGGATGTCCCTCAAAGGCAGTGGGCTGCTATCCTATGGCTATCATTTAGTGGAAAAGGTAGGGATAGGCTCCTTACTGTGAAAGAAAGTGATGCCAATAATTTTACAGTTCTTAAGAATGCACTCCTGGATGGTTATGGCTTAACCACTGAACAGTACAGGATAAAGTTCAGAGAAACCAAAAAGGAGTCTTCACAAGACTGGGTTGATTTCATTGACCATTCAGTGAAGGCCTTGGAGGGGTGGTTACATGGCAGTAAAGTTACTGATTATGACAGCCTGTATAACTTGATCCTGAGAGAGCATATTCTTAATAATTGTGTGTCTGATTTGTTGCACCAGTACTTGGTGGACTCTGATCTGACCTCTCCCCAAGAATTGGGAAAGAAGGCAGACCAATGGGTCAGAACAAGGGTGAACAGAAAAGTTCATACAGGGGGTGACAAAGATGGCAACAAAAAGAAGGATGGTAAGTCTTCTGACAAGGGTGGGGACAAATCTAAAAATGAGTCTTCATCAGGCCCACAAAAACACTCTGGTGGGGGGTCCAAATCCTCCTTTAATCAAAACAAAGAAAAGAAACCATGGTGCTATTTATGTAAAGTAAAAGGCCATTGGACAACAGATCCCAGTTCTCCAAAGAAAAGCACCAAGCCTCCTACCACTACAACCCCTACTGCTACCCCTAGTGTCCCTACTAATAGCAGTGGTGGTGGGAGCAAACCTACTAATAGCCAATCCAAGGGAGTAGCTGGGCTCACTATTGGTAACTTAGTTGGGGTTGGCCTTGTTAGGGAGGCCACAGAGGCTGTGTTAGTCTCTGAGGGGGCTATTGATTTAGCCACCTTAGTTGCTTGTCCCCTTAATATGGATAAGTACAAGCAGCTACCCCTAATAAATGGTGTTGAGGTTCAGGCCTACAGGGACACTGGAGCCAGTGTGACTATGGTCATAGAGAAACTGGTCCACCCTGAACAACACCTACTTGGTCACCAGTACCAAGTAACCGATGCTCACAACAACACACTTAGCCACCCCATGGCTGTTGTAAATCTCAACTGGGGGGGGGGGTTACTGGTCCAAAGAAAGTTGTGGTAGCCACAGATTTACCTGTTGACTGTCTACTAGGGAATGATTTGGAGACATCAGCTTGGTCAGATGTGGAGTTGGAGGCCCGTGCAGCAATGCTGGCCATCCCAGGGCATATTTTTGCTTTAACCAGGGCTCAGGCCAAAAAGCGAAAAGGACAGGGAAGCTTGGATCCTGGAACAATGGACCAAGTGCTCCCTAAAGCTAGGGCTAGTAGAAGCAAACCACTTCCTACTGTCCCTCCCTCTACAGTGGATTCTACTTCTGAGGAAGAAGAATTTCCACCCTGTGCAGAACCTACACCAGGGGAGCTGGAAGCAGATACTGCTGAGCTTTTGGGTGAAGGGGGGCCTGCCAGGGAGGAGCTGAGTGTGGCACAGCAAACCTGTCCCACACTAGAGGGTCTAAGACAGCAAGCTGTCAAACAGGCTAATGGGGATGTCAGTGACTCTCACAGAGTTTACTGGGAGGACAACCTCTTGTACACTGAAGCAAGGGATCCTAAACCTGGAACTGCCAGGAGATTAGTGATTCCTCAGGAGTACAGAAAGTTCCTCCTAACTCTTGCCCACGACATTCCCCTACCTGGGCATCTGGGACCTATGAAAACTTGGGACAGACTTGTTCCCTTGTTTCATTGGCCTAGAATGTCTGAGGACACAAAAGATTTTTGTAAGTCCTGTGAAACCTGTCAAGCCAGTGGCAAGACAGGTGGCACTCCAAAGGCACCCCTTATTCCACTGCCTGTGGTTGGGGTTCCCTTTGAAAGGGTAGGGGTTGACATAGTGGCTCCCTTGACCCTCCTACTGCTTCAGGCAATAGGTTTATCTTGGTGGTAGTGGACCATGCCACAAGATATCCTGAAGCAATTCCTTTAAGGACCACTACAGCACCTGCAGTGGCAAAGGCCCTCCTGGGAATATTTTCTAGGGTGGGCTTCCCAAAGGAAGTAGTATCAGACAGGGGAAGCAATTTTATGTCTGCATACTTAAAGGCCATGTGGAAGGAGTGTGGTGTAACTTACAAGTTCACTACACCCTATCATCCACAAACAAATGGACTGGTGGAGAGATTTCATAAAACTCTCAAAGGCATGATTATGGGTCTCCCAGAAAAACTCCGCAGGAGATGGGATATCCTTCTACCATGTCTCCTTTTTGCCTACAGGGAGGTACCCCAGAAAGGAGTGGGCTTCAGCCCCTTTGAACTTCTTTTTGGACACCCTGTTAGGGGTCCACTCACACTTGTAAAGGAGGGTTGGGAACAACCTTTAAAAGCTCCTAAGCAAGATATTGTGGATTATGTACTTGGCCTCAGATCAAGGATGGCTGAGTATATGAAAAAGGCCAATAAAAACCTTCAGGCCAGCCAAGAGCTCCAGAAGCAATGGCATGATCAGAAGGCTGTTTTGGTTCAGTACAAACCAGGGCAGAAAGTGTGGGTCTTGGAGCCTGTGGCCCCAAGAGCACTCCAAGATAAATGGAGTGGTCCCCACACAATTGTTGAGAAAAAGGGTGAAGTCACCTATTTAGTTGACTTAGGCACTGCAAGGAGTCCCCTTAGGGTACTCCATGTAAACCGCCTGAAACCCTACTATGACAGGGCGGATCTCACCCTGCTCATGGCAACTGATGAGGGACAGGAAGAAGACAGTGATCCTCTACCTGATCTCTTCTCTTCCACAGAACAAGATGCTCTTGTGGAAGGTGTAGTTTTGGCTGATTGTCTTACTGCTGAGCAGAAAGACCATTGCATAAATCTCCTAGATCAATTCTCTGAACTCTTCTCTACTGTGCCAGGTACCACTTCTTGGTGTGAGCACACTATAGATACTGGAGACAGTTTGCCTGTCAAAAGTAAGATCTATAGGCAGCCTGACCATGTCAGGGACTGCATAAAGCAAGAGGTGCAGAAAATGTTAGAACTGGGAGTGGTTGAGCACTCTGAAAATCCATGGGCTTCTCCAGTGGTACTTGTACCAAAATCCCATTCCAAAGATGGAAAGAAGGAAATGCGGTTTTGTGTAGACTATAGAGGTCTCAACCTGGTAACCAAAACTGATGCTCACCCTATACCCAGGGCAGATGAGCTCATAGATACACTGGCATCTGCCAAGTATCTAAGCACTTCTGATTTGACTGCAGGGTATTGGCAGATCAAATTGTCAGAAGATGCTAAACCTAAAACTGCATTTTCAACCATTGGAGGACATTACCAGTTTACTGTAATGCCTTTTGGTTTGAAAAATGCACCTGCCACTTTTCAAAGGTTGGTGAACACAGTCCTGCAAGGGCTGGAAGCTTTCAGTGCAGCATATTTGGACGATATAGCTGTCTTTAGCTCCAGCTGGGATGATCACCTGGTCCACCTATGGAAAGTTTTGGAGGCCCTGCAAAAGGCAGGCCTCACTATCAAGGCTTCAAAGTGCCAGATAGGGCAGGGTAAGGTGGTTTATCTGGGACACCTTGTTGGTGGGGAACAGATTGCACCACTTCAGGGGAAAATCCAAACAATTATTGATTGGGCTCCCCCTACCACTCAGACTCAGGTGAGAGCCTTCCTAGGCCTCACTGGGTATTACAGGAGGTTCATTAAGAACTATGGCTCCATTGCAGCCCCTCTTAATGACCTCACCTCCAAGAAAATGCCTAAAAAGATATTATGGACAGCAAACTGTCAGAAAGCTTGGTGCTCTGCACCTGTCCTGAAAAGCCCTTGTTACTCTAAAAAATTCTATGTCCAAACTGATGCATCTGAATTAGGAGTAGGGGCAGTCCTATCACAACTTAATTCTGAGGGCCAGGATCAACCTGTTGCTTTTATTAGTAGGAGGTTGACCCCTAGAGAAAAGCGTTGGTCTGCCATAGAGAGGGAGGCCTTTGCTGTGGTCTGGGCTCTGAAGAAGTTGAGGCCATACCTGTTTGGCACTCACTTCATTGTTCAGACAGACCACAAACCTCTACTTTGGCTAAAACAAATGAAAGGTGAAAATCCTAAATTGTTGAGGTGGTCCATATCCCTACAGGGAATGGACTATACAGTGGAAAATAGACCTGGGAGTAGCCACTCCAATGCAGATGGACTCTCCAGATATTTCCACTTAGACAATGAAGACTCATCAGGTCATGGCTAGTCTTATTGTCCTTCGTTTGGGGGGGGGTTGTGTAGGAAAGTACCATCTTGCCTGGCATGTTACCCCCATTTTTCACTGTATATATGTTGTTTTAGTTGTATGTGTCACTGGGACCCTGGTAACCCAGGTCCCCAGTGCTCATATGTGTGCCTGAATGTGTTACCTGTGTAGTGACTAACTGTCTCACTGAGGCTCTGCTAATCAGAACCTCAGTGGTTATGCTCTCTCATTTCTTTCAAATTGTCACTGACAGGCTAGTGACCAATTTACATTGGCTTACTGGAACACCCTTATAATTCCCTAGTATATGGTACTGAGGTACCCAGGGTATTGGGGTTCCAGGAGATCCCTATGGGCTGCAGCATTTCTTTTGCCACCCATAGGGAGCTCTGACAATTCGTACACAGGCCTGCCACTGCAGCCTGAGTGAAATAACGTCCACGTTATTTCACAGCCATTTTACACTGCACTTAAGTAACTTATAAGTCACCTATATGTCTAACCTTTACCTGGTAAAGGTTAGGTGCAAAGTTACTTAGTGTGAGGGCATCCTGGCACTAGCCAAGGTGCCCCCACATTGTTCAGGGCCAATTCCCCGGACTTTGTGAGTGCGGGGACACCATTACATGCGTGCACTACATATAGGTCACTACCTATATGTAGCTTCACAATGGTAACTCTGAATATGGCCATGTAACATGTCTATGATCATGGAATTGCCCCCTCTATGCCATCCTGGCATAGTTGGCACAATCCCATGATCCCAGTGGTCTGTAGCACAGACCCTGGTACTGCCAAACTGCCTTTCCTGGGGTTTCACTGCAGCTGCTGCTGCTGCCAACCCCTCAGACAGGCATCTGCCCTCCTGGGGTCCAGCCAGGCCTGGCCCAGGATGGCAGAACAAAGAACTTCCTCTGAGAGAGGGTGTTACACCCTCTCCCTTTGGAAAATGGTGTGAAGGCAGGGGAGGTGTAGCCTCTCCCAGCCTCTGGAAATGCTTTCTTGGGCACAGATGTGCCCAATTCTGCATAAGCCAGTCTACACCGGTTCAGGGGACCCCTTAGCCCTGCTCTGGCGTGAAACTGGATAAAGGAAAGGGGAATGACCACTCCCCTGACCTGCACCTCCCTTGGGAGGTGTCCAGAGCTCCTCCAGTGTGCTCCAGACCTCTGCCATCTTGGAAACAGAGGTGCTGCTGGCACACTGGACTGCTCTGAGTGGCCAGTGCCACCAGGTGACGTCAGATACTCCTTCTGATAGGCTCCTTCAGGTGTTGCTAGCCTATCCTCTCTCCTAGGTAGCCAAACCCTCTTTTCTGGCTATTTAGGGTCTCTGTCTCTGGGGAAACTTTAGATAACGAATGCAAGAGCTCATCCGAGTTCCTCTGCATCTCTCTCTTCACCTTCTGCCAAGGAATCGACTGCTGACCTCGCTGGAAGCCTGCAAAACTGCAACATAGTAGCAAAGACGACTACTGCAACTCCGTAACGCTGATCCTGCCGCCTTCTCGACTGTTTTCCTGGTGGTGCATGCTGTGGGGGTAGTCTGCCTCCTCTCTGCACTAGAAGCTCAGAAGAAATCTCCCGTGGGTCGACGGAATCTTCCCCCTGCAACCGCAGGCACCAAAAAGCTGCATTACCGGTCCCTTGGGTCTCCTCTCAGCACGACGAGCGAGGTCCCTCGAATCCAGCAACTCTGTCCAAGTGACCCCCACAGTCCGGTGACTCTTCAGTCCAAGTTTGGTGGAGGTAAGTCCTTGCCTCACCTCGCTAGACTGCATTGCTGGGAACCGTGACTTTTGCAGCTACTCCGGCCCCTGTGCACTTCCGGTGGAAATCCTTTGTGCACAGCCAAGCCTGGGTCCACGGCACTCTAACCTGCATTGCACGACTTTCTAAGTTGGTCTCCGGCGACGTGGGACTTGTTTGTGCGACTTCGGGTGAGCACTGTTTCATGCATCCTCATAGTGCCGGTTTCTGGCACTTCTCCGGGTCTAGCTGCTGCTAAGAGGGCTCCTTGTCTTGCTCGACGTCCCCTCTACCTCCTGGTCCAATTTGCGACCTCCTGGTCCCTCCTGGGCCACAGCAGCATCCAAAAACGCTAACCGCACGATTTGCAGCTAGCAAGGCTTGTTGGCGTTCTTTTGGCGGGAAAACACTTCTGCACGACTCTTCACGGCGAGCGGGATCCGTCCACCAAAGGGGAAGTCTCTAGCCCTTTTTGTTCCTGCAGAAACCTCAGCTTCTTCTGTACAGTAGAAGCTTCTTTGCATCCACAGCTGGCATTTCCTGGGCATATGCCCATCTCCGACTTGCTTGTGACTTTTGGACTTGGTCCCCTTATTCCACAGGTACCCTAGATTGGGAATCCATCGTTGTTTCATTGTTGGTTTGTGTCTTTCCTGCATTATTCCTCTAACATGACTTCTTTGTCCTTAGGGGAACTTTAGTGCACTTTGCACTCACTTTTCAGGGTCTTGGGGAGGGTTATTTTGCTAACTCTCACTATTTTCTAATAGTCCCAGCGACCCTCTACAAGGTCACATAGGTTTGGGGTCCATTCGTGGTTCGCATTCCACTTTTGGAGTATATGGTTTGTGTTGCCCCTATCCCTATGTGTCCCCATTGCATCCTATTGTAACTATACATTGTTTGCACTGTTTTCTAAGACTATACTGCATATTTTTGCTATTGTGTATATATATCTTGTGTATATTTCCTATCCTCTCACTGAGGGTACACTCTAAGATACTTTGGCATATTGTCATAAAAATAAAGTACCTTTATTTTTAGTATAACTGTGTATTGTGTTTTCTTATGATATTGTGCATATGACACTAAGTGGTTCTGTAGTAGCTTCACACGTCTCCTAGTTCAGCCTAAGCTGCTCTACTAAGCTACCATTATCTATCAGCCTAAGCTGCTAGACACCCTATACAGTAATAAGGGATAACTGGGCCTGGTGCAAGGTGCAAGTACCCCTTGGTACTCACTACAAGCCAGTCCAGCCTCCTACACTCCCCTACTATGAGAACCTCTATTACTACCAACATTACTGGGTGTCCTGCCAGGGGGCAGATCTGGTTCAGAACCCTCCCCACCTCCCTCAAGGAGATCCCCTGAGTCAGAATGGGAACCTTCTATTAACCTCTCATTTGAAGTTCCTGCTTGGGACTCACCATTCACAATACACATGTTAAATAGAAACTCTTTTGTAGGGTTCTTTCCTATCATAAGCCTCTATCTAAGCAGAGACTCCTTAGGCTCTTGTAATTTAAATTGTCATAAGTAGTATTGACCATTTTAAGAGCAGACTCTACATCAGACATGCTAGTAAAAGGTTTAGAAATAGTGAGAAGGAAGAAAAAGTTTCAGAACTTTTTAAAGATCAGAGAACAAACTTTTTCTAACTTTTTAGAAACTTTTAGAAGTTTTAGGATACTTTTCAGCACTTAGTAGAAAGTGTAAGAGGAGAAAAGAAAAGCTTTTTGGTTAGGTGTACATACACTGAACTTGCTTTGTATGAAATTCTCTTATGAAAAGTACACAATGACAAAGTGGTAGGTAGTTACAAGTACTTATCCCACCGCTGCACAACCAATGCAGCAGCTTAGGCTGATAGAAGGTAGCTATGGCAAAGCATCTTAGGCTGAACTAGGAGACATGTAAAGCTCCTACCATACCACTGGTGTCATATGCACAATATCATAAGAAAACACAATACACAGAAGTACTAAAAATAAAGGTACTTTATTTTTATGACAATATGCCAAAAGTATCTCAGTGGGTACCCTCAGTATGAGGATAAGTTATATACACAAGATATATGTACACGAACCAAACTTAGGTAAGTAATAACAAGAAAAGTAATGCAAACAGTGTAGAATTACAGTAGATTGCAATAGGAGCACATAGGTATAGGGGCAACACAAACCATTTTTTTTATTTTTATATATTTTTATTAACACTTCGCTGTCAAACATTTGCAGTTCCATTTGTGGTAACATCATATACTTATCATACATATCAATCAGATAATCCGCATTTGTGTTATACATTACATGTACTTTGTTACACACCTTCTTAGTACTGTTATCAGACCCTTTGCATTCATTAATCATTAAAACTGGTATCCTAACATCCTTGCTTTAAGAGGTTATGCTCCTTGTGGTTGTGTGTAACCATTTAACTTGTGTGACCATAAAACAGACCTAAATCAACTCTAACCTATAAATTTAAAGAAAAAATCAACTTAATGGCGTTGCGTGGGTGGGTCTTGCGGCTGATAAAGAGGGTCATTCCTAGGGCACGTCAGTGCACTGGGGACGGCCAGCAACCCACTCTCCCCCCCACCAACAATGATGTAGCAATTTGTGTCTCGCCCCATAATGCACTATATCGCTTGGTGCAGCCTGCTGATGTATTCGTAAATACCCCGGCCTCAACTTTGGGAGCCCCCCTAGTGCCAACACTGTTGAGTGTGTTAATCGGCTCCTACTTCTATCTCGGGGCCTATCGGTCTCTTCATTAGGTTATCCCAACTCGTCACTAAATCCTCCCAGTCTGAAGCTATGGGGGTCTGGCGGATGCCCCTGGCTTCCTCAGCCTTCAGGACCTGCAGTTCACCCCTAGTCCATCTCACAACGTCGCCTTTCCATTCAGTCAGTGAGGGGTGGCTAGAGGCCTTCCAACCCCTTGTGATCAGTCTTTTGTAAAGGGCCAGGGTCAGTTCCAGGAAACAACCTGTAACCTTCCCCCGCAGTGCATCGCATCAGTCTTAAGGCCCAGCAAGCATAAAGCAGTGGTTGGCAGCAGTTCCATCCCAAATAGTACTGACAGTATCGTCATCATCACCCTCCAACCATTCTGAAGCACCGGGCATCCCCACACCATGTGGTCAAAGTCCGCTTCCCCACCCCCACATCTGGGGCATGTCCTGGGGTCCCCCCATATATGCGGAACAATCGGTGTGGAGTGAGGTACGTCCTATGTAAATAGTTGTATTGAATGTATCTTAACCGCGTGTTACGTGATATCATTCAGGGATAAGCCAGAGTTCTGCTCCATTCTACCTCAGATAAGTCCCGCCCAATCGTATTCTCCCATCTTTCTCTCAAGGAATGCAGGGGGTCTAGCGCAGCCTCAGTCTGGGCCCAGTATATTTTAGTGATCAAATGAGGTTCCTCTCCTGATGTCAACAGGAAGTGTAACACCCTGTGGATAGTGGGTTCCGCGTTAATCGTGTCCCAGTGGTCCTTCAGGGTATGCACTAGCTTCCTGTAGAGTAAAAACTGTCCCTGAGGAACACCCCCGCTTATTAGGTCAGTGAAACTCTTCAGCACTCCCTCACCGAAGAGCCCCCCATTTGTCGCTACTCCTGCTCTTATCCAAGGACCCAACCCCAGACCTCCCGCTTCCTTTCCTCCCGGGTCCAGAGCAAGGACCGATAACGGCAAAGCTGGGGTAGGGTGGACCCACTCCGACCCTTCTCGCGCACCTTTTCCAGCATATTATCGCAACACTATACATTATGTTGACCCCTAATGGGGCAATCTTCCTGTCTGCCATACGCGCTACAATCCGAGCTGTGTCAATTACACCGTGGGCGGTGCACAGGTCCGACCGTCCCCTGCCCACCAGCTAACCAGCCACCCACTGTAATTGGGATGCGAGGTAATATGCCTCAAAGTTAGGGGCACCCAGTCCACCCATGTGGGTCGGTCTGCAGATGTTCGTCAGTGCTGTGCGTCTACGTCCGTCGTCCCATATTAGCTCCCAGAGCAAAATGTTCAATTCACAAAACCACGCCCGGGGGGTCAGTAGTGGTAAGTTAGCGACGTAATAAAGGAGGCAAGGAAGCATAATCATTTTGGACAGTGCCACTCTGGCCATTATTGTTAATTTCACTGAGCGCCAGAACCCAACCGAGGACCGCAGGGAGCGGAGTGTCCTATTGAGATTACCATCCCGGAGATCACTCAGCTCATGGAATATTTGAATGCCCAAATATCTGAAGGTCTGTGGGGCCCAGTTCACGTCCAATGGGCATGCTCCGGGGCGCACCCAGCCGGGCAGTATGGGGAACACAAATGTTTTGCCGCGGTTAAGGCGAAGCCCTGACACCACCCCGAAGTCCTCCAGGACCCCCAGAGCCCATGGGTGTCCGTTCGTCCCATCACTCAGATAAATTAATATATCGTCGGCGTATAGAGAGACAATGTGTTCAGTTGGTCCCCATTCAATCCCCCTACCCACACCCTCCCTCCGCAGCTGGGCCGCTAGGGGCTCAATTGCCAGGGCGAATAACAGTGGGGACAGGAGGCACCCCTGTCTAGTTCCCCGAAATACTGGGTATGCACTAGAAATTGTTCTGCCCGTTTTCACTCGTGCTAGTGGGGACGAATACAACAGGTCCTCCCATTTAACCCAACTCTCCCCGTGTCCCATTCTTAACATCACGGCCCTTAGGTAGTCCCACCTAATCGAGTCGAAAGCCTTCTCAAAGTCCACCGCCAACAAGACCCCCGCCGGCGGTTTCAACTCGCCAGGCATGGGCAAAATAGCGGAGATTCGCCTTAGGTTCAGGGAGGTGCTGCGACCGGGGACAAAGCCGTTCTGGTCAGCGTGTACCAGTGTGGTCATGAGGGGGAGCAATCGGCTAGCCATGACCTTACTAAGGATCTTAAAGTCACTATTTAGCATCGACAAAGGATGGAAGTCAGTCACCGATGCTTCCCTGTTGTTTGTCTTGGGGAGTGGCACCACCAAGGCATCCCGTAACGTGCACGGCAGCTCCCCACGACGCAGTGCCTCCGCGTACATCTCCACCAGCTGGGGAAGCAATAATGGTTTATATTCTTTGTAAAAATCCATGGGAAGTCCGTCTGTACCAGGGGTCTTCCCAGTGGCCAATTGTGCTATGGCCTCACTTATCTCCTCCGCTGTCACTGATCCCCCCAGGCTGTCTCTCCCTTCTGGGTTCAGTATCGGTAGTGGGATTTGGTCTAGGAAGTTATCAAAGGCCTCCGTCTCCAAGTTACTAGGTCTCCCATACAGGTGTGTATAATAATCCCTAAATGCATCATTTATGGGACCCGGTCTGAGTCTACGAAGTCCCCCTTTGTCCAGTACGCTTGTGATGGGCTCGCTGTCTCCACTCGGGTGCACCAGCCACGCCAGCCACGCCAGCAGTCTCCCCGATATACCCTCCTCTGATTGTAGGGAAGCCAAATATTTTTGCATGCTGTGACACCTAAGCCGCTCCTCAATACAGGAATGTTCTCTACGGGCACGGTTATATTGCTCATTTTCTTGAGCTACTGGCCCCTGTCTCAATTCCCCCTCATGTATGTCCTTCTCCAGGGCAGTCAGTTCCCTCTCAAGTGTGCGCCTCACCCCCACCGACTGCCCCAGACAAAAGCCCCTCGTCACCACCTTGAATGTCTCCCATTCCGTGGCCCTAGAAGGGGTAGATCCACTATTGGTCTCAATGTATTCTACCAGGTGGCAACGCAGGGCATCCCTGTACGCCTGATCTTCAAGCGCCGCGGGGGTCAGTCTCCACGACGGTATGGGAGGCCTGTCATCCGACACCCTCAATGACAACAACAGGGGATTATGGTCCGATAGAGTGCGGGCAAGGTATTCAGAGTGGGTCATACTGCGGGCCAGACCTGCCTTACAAACCACCCTGTCAATTCTGGTGTGCACCCGGTGGAGGCCCGAGTAAAACGAGTAGTCTCTAACATCTGGGTGTTGCTCTCGCCAGGCGTCCACCAACCCCCAAGCGCTCAGCCATTCACCTAGTCTTTGGGCTGTCTCAGTGGACACTGCCCCCTGTAGTGGCGGGGTTGATCTGTCCGTGTTTATGTCTAGTACTGCATTGAAGTCCCCTCCTATTAGTAATTCTCCAGTGCGTTGGCGGGTAAGGTGGCTTGATAAACCTGCCATGAAGGAGACCTGGTCCTGATTAGGGGCATAAATGCAACTCAAGACCATCGGGGTACCGTGCCGCCTCCCCTCCAGTATCACGAATCTGCCCTCCCGGTCTATGTTGGAAGAGTCAATCGTTAGGGGGACCCCTGCTCTGACCCATATCAACACACCTCTTGCATAAGCCAAGTACTTTGTGGCAAACACCTGCCCCCTCCACCTACGTCACAGTTTCTCTCCCTCCCCTGGTGCCAGGTGGGTCTCCTGTAGCATTGCCACCTGTACGCCCCTTCTCTTTAAGTAGGAGAGAATTCTATGTCTTTTAGCCGGCGTGCCCATCCCCCTGACATTCCAGGTTAAGAAATTGTAGTCTGCCATCTTAGTCGTTCAGTCTGGTAAAAGTGTACCTGGCGCGCCCAGGACTCGGACTGGCCCCTTCGCATGTTCAGACCCTTTCCATGGTCAGTCTTCCCCACCCACTTTGCCATCTTAACTTGTAACTGTATACCCCAACTCCCATTCCCCAGGGCGCCTCCGGAACTGTAGGTTGCCCAGAAAGCTGTGCAACAGTGCAACTTGTTCAAACGCGTAACTGCAGTACTCGCCAGCCTGGTTGGACAGGCGAGATTCTAGTCGGGGGGGGCGGCCAGGTCCGGAGGGGCCACTGGTTCACTCGTTGTGCCATGTCTCCGGGCGCTCCTGCAGTACTGAATTAACCGAGTTCATCAGCCGTTTGCGGGGTCACCCTCGGGGCCCGGACTGGGCACCCCAAGTCCCCGGCAGAGGACACCAGTGTGTTGTCCGACTCCCCCTCAGAGCCCTCCTGGGGGGACACCTCTCTGCCCACACGGGCTGCCGCCTCAAGGGCCGCCTTCCTGCCCCTCTCTTTCTGTTTGTTTTGGCCCCAGTCATGGTCGATCTATGGGTCTCCGCCCCCTCGGGGCCCGGCGAGCCTTGCTCCCAGCCGGGTCCTCTCGTGCGGGTCGCACCATGCCTCCTCCGGGGACTGGAGAGAAGTGGTCTTCTTATACTGGATCCCTTCATCACATAGGGCCCTTTTAACTGCCAAGAATGAAGCTCGCTTGTTCTGGACATCCAGTGTGAAGTCCGGGTATAGCGTCACCTCACCATTCGCTACTTTAAACGGTCCCATCTCTCTGGCCTTCTGCAAGAGGATGTCTCTATCCCTGTAATGCAGAAGTTTGGCAATCACAGCGCGGGGAGGTCTGCCAGGGGCAAGAGGTCTTGACAGCACCCGGTGCGCACGCTCCAGCGTGTAGAAGCGGGTCAGGCACCCAGGCGCGACCACCTCACTCAACGATTTCTCCAGAAATTCAACCATGTTCGCTCCTTCGGCCCCCTCGGGGAGGCCCACCACACGCACGTTGTTCCTCCTGTTTCTCCACTCCACATCCTCGGCTCTTTGTTCAAGTCGTGCCACTCTGTTAACAAGGGAAGTCACCTCGGCCGTCACGTCTTTCTGCTTTGGCACGATATCCGCCAATGCGGATTCCTTTTCTTTGACTCTGTCTACCAGTTTATGGTGATCTGCTCTCAGAAGACCCACCTCAACCCCAACTTGATTGATGTTGCGCTGCAGTGTTGTCTTTGTGTCTTCTATCGCCCGAGTATCTTGTCTAGGGTGTCTTGGACTTTGAATTGTGACTGGTCCTGCAGGTCCGTCTCTCTGATCCCTGGCGGCGCCGCGGGGTCCATGGTTCTGCTCTTGTGTCGGCCCTTGGGGGGCATCGGTCGAGCAAGGGGTCGCATCCCAGAGGCCCAGAAAGCGGCCCGAGTGTTATCGTATGCTCTTCTCCTTCCGTGTCCCCACGCTCTGGTCCCCACGGATCTCACTGTGGCCCGGGGCGGCCCCAAGCCGGGCCCCAGGCACCCCACCAGCTATCCCCAGTTTCCAGTTACGGGATTGGGGGGGTTCCATGTTGTCGGTCCGTGGCTGACGGCCACTCACTTCAGCCCCGGCCGACTCACCCGTTTCTTCGCTCGTTGCGCGTCCAGGGCCACGCTCCACCATTTGGGTCCAGAGGTGCGCCGCCGCTCAGTCACCATCCCTCACGAGGTAGCTACTCCCTCTTCAGTGCTTCCTCTATGACGACAGCATCACATCTGGGCGTACTCCACGACCACAAGCTCAGTTTCTCCAGGCGATCCTCCACAGTGTACTCACTCGGGGGTCATCGGCGCTCCAAGGCACTCAGGGCGCTCAATGGTCTTCCCCCGCCAGGCAGTCAATCCTTTGTTCCTTTGTGGGGTGTGCTTCCTCAATCGCCAGCTCCACTTGCTATTTCACTTCTGCTCCAGTTCAAGCTCACCAGGGGGGCGGCCTCCCCTCGCTTCCAGTCCGGCCTTCAGTAATTACTGCACTGTGCGGTCGCAGGCCAGCACCTGTCCCAGGCAGGGCCAAGTCCCCGCCTCCTGCACTGGCCTCCTTCAGCGCTTGAGAGGCCCAGAGGGGCCCACAGGGGTCCCCAAGCAACAGGGTCCACCGCCGCTCTTTTTGTTCTTGGGGTCACCTGCCCCTCACTATTGGTGTATCAGACGGCCCCCTCCCAACACGGGGGCCGCGCCGCCGATCCTTCTCTGCCGTGCCCCGCCCGGGCCAGGCGTTTCATTCCATTCGCGGACCGGCCCCAGCGCTATCCAGGGCCACGTCCGCCTCTCCGGCTTTACTGCAGCTGTTCTTCTCGGGGCAGAGCCACCCTAGGGCCCACGGGCCCCTGCTGGCTGCCTCGGTTCCCCTCCTGCAGCAGGGAGACCCGGGCAAGGTCCCCCGCTGCACTCGGGCCGTCCGCTCTACCTTTGCGGTGGCCCGCGCCTTCATGAAAGGCCGCGGCTCTAGGCGAGGGGGGGGCGCCTGCCTCCTCCCCGTCAATCAGTCCCGGCGCTCTCCTCTGCGGTCTCCAAATCCGCAGCGGGGGCCCGGCAGCATCCAGGGCCGGCCCCCAGCACAGCGCCCAGAATTAAGCGTCGACTGGCCCGGACTGGCTCGATTTACGGCGTTTTATGCCATCGGCCCCTCCGGAGCGGTGGAGTCAGACGTGCGCCATCGCCGGAACCTTGGCCACGCCCCCGGGGGCAACACAAACCATATACTCCAAAAGTGGAATGCGAACCACGAATGAACCCCAAACCTATGTGAGCTTATAGAGGGTCGCTGGGACTGTAAGAAAACAATGAGGGTTAGAAAAATAGCCCACCCCAAGACCCTGAAAGGTAGGTGTAAAGTGCACCTACTACCCCCAGAGAGCAAAGAAGTCGTGATAGGGGGATTCTGCAGGAAGAACAAACACCAGCAATGCAACAACAGTGGATTTCCAGACCTGAGTACCTGTAAGACAAGGGGACCAAGTCCAATAGTCGTGACAGTGTCGGGAGTGGATAGGAGCCCAGGAAATGCCAGCTGAGGGAGAAGGAAGCTGCCACCTGTTGGAAGAAGCTTGGAGTTCTGCAAGAAAGAAGAGGACTAGGAACTTCTCCTTTGGAGGATGGATGTCCTACGTCGCGATGAAGCTTGCAGAGGTGTTCCCACGGAGAAAGACCGCAAACAAGCCTTGCTAGCTGCAAGGGTCGCGGTTTTTGGGTGCTACTGTGGCCCAGGAGGAACCAGGATGTCGCCACTTGGGAGAGGAGACAGAGGGGGCGCCCAACAATGTAGGGAGCTCTCACAGAAGCAGGCAGCACCCACAGAAGTACCTGAACAGGCACTTAGAAGAAAAGTGAACGGGAGTCCACCCGAAGTCACAAAAGGGAGTCCCATGATGCCGGAGGACAACTCAGAAGGTTGTGCATTGCAGGAAGGAGTGTCGGGGACCCAGGCTTGGCTGTGCACAAAGGAAATCCTGGAAAAGTGCACAGGAGCCGGAGCAGCTGCAAATCACGCAGTACCCAGCAATGCAGTCTAGCGTGGGGAGGCAAGGACTTACCTCCACCAAACTTGGACTGAAGAGTCACTGGACTGTGGGAGTCACTTGGACAGAGTTGCTGAGTTTCAGGGACCATGCTTGTCGTGCTGAGAGGGGACCCAGATGACCAGTGATGCAGTCTTTTGGTGCCTCTGGTTGCACGGGGAAGATTCCATCGACCCAGGGGAGATTTCCTCAGAGCTCCTGGTGCAGAGAGGAGGCAGGCTACCCCCAGAGCATGCACCACCTGGAAACAGTCGAGAAAGCCGGCAGGATGAAGCGATACAAGGTTGCTAGTAGTCGTCTTGCTACTTGTTTGCGGTTTTGCAGGCGTCCTGAGCAGTCAGCGGTCGATCCTTTGGCAGAAGGTGAAGAGGGAGATGCAGAGGAACTCTGGTGAGCTCTTGCATTCGTTATCTGGTGAGATCCCCAAAGCAGAGACCCTAAATAGCCAGAAAAGGAGGTTTGGCTACCTAGGAAGGAGTATTGGCTACCAAGAGAGGTAAGAGCCTATCAGAAGGAGCCTCTGACGTCACCTGCTGGCACTGGCCACTCAGAGCAGTCCAGTGTGCCACAGACACCTCTGTTTCCAAGATGGCAGAGGTTTGGGACACACTGGAGGAGCTCTCGGCACCTCCCCTGGGAGGTGCAGGTCAGGAGAGTGGTGTCTCCCCTTTCCTTTGTCCAGTATCACGCCAGAGCAGGGCTGGGGGATGCCTGAACCGGTGTAGACTCGCTTATGCAGAGATGGGCACCACCTGTTCCCAGCAAAGCATTTCCAGAGGCTGGGGGAGGCTACTCCTCCCCAGCCTTCACACCTATTTCCAAAGGGAGAGGGTGTTACACCCTCTCTCAGAGGAAGTCCTTTGTTCTGCCTTCCTGGGCCAGGGCTGCCTGGACCCCAGGAGGGCAGAAACCTGTCTGAGGGGTTGGCAGCAGCTGCAGTGGAGACCCCGGAAAGGCAGTTTGGCAGTACCCGGGTTCTGTGCTAGAGACCCGGGGGATCATGGAATTGTCCCCCGAATGCCAGAATGGCATTGGGGTGACAATTCCATGATCTTAGACATGTTACATGGCCATGTTCGGAGTTACCATTGTGACGCTATACATAGGTAGTGACCTATGTACAGTGCACGCGTGTAATGGTGTACCCGCTCTCATAAAGTCTAGAGAATTTGCCCTGAACGATGTGGGGGCACCTTGGCTAGTGCCAGGGTGCCCACACACTAAGTATCTTTGCACCCAACCTTCACCAGGTGAAGGTTAGACATATAGGTGACTTATAAGTTACTTAAGTGCAGTGGTAAATGGCTGTGAAATAACGTGGACGTTAATTCACGCAGGCTGCACTGGCAGGCCTGTGTGAGAATTGTCCGAGTTTGGTGGAGGTAAGTCCTTGCCTCCCCACGCTAGACTGCAAACCTGTGTTTTGCGTGATTTGCAGCTGCTCCGGCTCCTGTGCACTCTTCCAGCCTCTGGAAACGCTTTGATGGGCACATATGGTGCCCATCTCTGCATAAGCCAGTCTACACCAGTCTACGCCAAGGATCCCCCAGCCCTGCTCTGGTGCGAAACTGGACAAAGGAAAGGGGAGTGACCACTCCCCTGACCTGCACCTCCCAGGGGAGGTTCCCTGAGCTCCTCCAGTGTGTCCCAGACCTCTGCTATCTTGGATTCAGAGGTGTTGGGGCACAATGGATTTCTCTGAGTGGCCAGTGCCAGCAGGTGATGTCAGAGACCCCTCCTGATAGGTGCTTACCTCTCTTGGTAGCCAAACCTCCTTTCTTGGTAGCCAAACCTAATTTTCTGGCTATTTAGGGTCTCTCCTTCGGGCTTGTCCTCAGATAACGAATGCAAGAGCTCACCAGAGTTCCTCTGCACTTCCCTCTTCGACTTCTGCCAAGGATTGACCGCTGACTGCTCCAGGATGCCTGCAAAACTGCAACAAAGTAGCAAGATGATTTACAGCAACATTGTAGCGCCTCATCCTGCCGGCTTTCTCAACTGTTTCCTGGTGGTGCATGCTCTGAGGGCTGTCTGCCTTCACCCTGCACTGGAAGCCAAGAAAAAATCTCCTGTGGGTCGACGGAATCTTCCCCCTGCTAAAGCAGGCACCAAAAGACTGCATCACCGGTCCTCTGGGTCCCCTCTCATCCTGACGAGCCTGGTCCCTGGAACACAGGAGCTGGGTCCAAGTGTCTCCCACAGTCCAGTGGCCCTGCTGTCCAAATTTGGTGGAGGTAAGTCATTGCCTCTCCACGCCAGAGAGCAAACCTGTGTACTGCGTGATTTGCAGCTGCTCCGGCTTCTGTGCACTTCTCCAAGGATTCCTTTGTGCACAGCCTAGCCTGGGTCCCCAGCAGTCCGTCCTGCAGTGCTCAACTTGCTGAGTTGGACTCCGACATCGTGGGACCGTCCTTTTGAGACTCTGAGTTCACAGATCTTCTAAAGTCCTGCTCCGGTATGTTTGCGGGTGCTGCCTGCTTCTACAGGTGCTCTCTGAGTTGCTTAGCGCCCCCTCTGTCTCCTCCTCCAAGGGGCGACATCCTGGTCCTTCCTGGTCCCCAGCAGCACCCAAAAACCACCACAGTGACCCTTGCAGCTAGCAAGGCTTGTTTGCGGTATTTCAGCCTGGAAACACATATGCAACATCCAGCATGCCGTTGGACATCTTCCATCCAAAGGATAAGTTCCTAGCCCTTTTAGTTTTTGCATAATCTTTGGCTTCTTCCACCCAGAGGCAGCCCTTTTACACCTTCATCTGGGGTTTCCTGGGCTCCTGCCCCCCCCGGCACTATTGCGACTCTTGGACTTGGTCCCCTTCCTTTACACATCCTCAGGTCCAGGAATCCGTATTCAGTGTTTTTCTGGTGCTTGTGGTTCTTGCAGAATCCCCAATCACGACTATTGTGTCTTTCTGGGATAGTAGGGTAACTTTACTCCTACTTTTCAGGGTCTTAGGGTTGGGTATTTTGGACACCCTTACTGTTTTCTCACAGTCCCATCGACCCTCTAGAATCTCCCATAGGTCTGGAGTCCATTCGTGATTCGCATTCCACTTTTGGAGTATATGGTTTGTGTTGCCCCTAGACCCATGTTTACCTATTGCATCCTATTGTGATTCTACATTGTTTGCGCTACTTTTCTTATTGTTACTTACCTGTTTTGGGTTTGTGTACATATAACTTGTGTATATTGCTTCCCTCCTAAGTGAGGGTATTCTCTGAGATTCTTTTGGCATATTGTCACTAAAATAAAGTTCCTTTATTTTTAGTAGCTCTGAGTATTGTGTTTTCTTATGATATTGTGCTATATGACATAAGTGGTATAGTAGGAGCTTTGCATGTCTCCTAGATCAGCCTCAGCTGCTTCGCCATAGCTACCTTCTATCAGCCTAAGCTACTAGAAACACCTCTATTCTACTTATAAGGGATAACTGGACCTGGCATAGGGTGTAAGTACCACAAGGTACCCACTATAAGCCAGGCCAGCCTCGTACATTGGTGGTGCAGCGGTGGGATGAGTACTTGTAACTGCTTTACCACTTCGTCATTTGGTGCTTTTTATAAGAAAATCTTATCCCAAATAGTTCAGTATATGTACATTTAACAAAAACAGTTCACTTTTCTATTCCAAAACTTTTAACAAAGTTTCTGAAAAGTTTTGTAAACTTCTAAAAGTTTTTCCAAAGTTTGAAGAAGTTTTTTCTCTGTGCTTTCTAAAGTTCTAAAACTTTTTCTCTCACTATCCTTAACCCCTTCGCTGCCAGGCCTTTTCCCCCTCTTGTGCCGAGCCTTTTTTTGGCTCTTCAGGGCAGTTTGCGCTTAGGCCCTCATAACCTTTTGTCCACATAAGCTAGCCAAGCCAAATTTGCGTTCTTTTTTTCCAACATCCTAGGGATTCTAGAGGTACCCAGACTTTGTGGGTTCCCCTGAAGGAGGTCAAGAAATTAACCAAAACACAGTGAAAATTTCGTTTTTTTAAAAAAAAATTGAAAAAGGGGCAGCAGAAGAAGGCTTGTGGTTTTTTCCCTGAAAATGGCATCAACAAAGGGTTTGCGGTGCTAAAATCACCAGCTTTCAAGAACAGGCAGACTTGAATCAGAAAACCCAATTTTGCAACACAATTTTGGCATTTTACTGGGACATACCCCATTTTTACGATTTTTTGTGCTTTCAGCCTCCTTCCAGTCAGTGACAGAAATGGGTGTGAAACCAATGCTGGATCCCAGAAACCTAAACATTTCTGAAAAGTAGACAGAATTTTTAATTCAGCAAGGGGAAATTTGTGTAGATCCTACAAGGGTTTCCTCCAGAAATTAACAAATAAAAAAAAAATATTGAAATTGAGTTAAAAAACCAGCAATTTTTCTTTACGTTTTAATCTGTAACTTTTTCCTGCAATGTCAGATTCTTTAAAGCAATATGCCGTTACGTCTGCTGGACTCTTCTGGTTGCGGGGATATATAGGGCTTGTAGGTTCGTCAAGAACCCTAGGTACCCATAGCCAATAAATGCGCTGCACCCTGCAGTGGGTTTTCATTCTATACCGGGTATACAGCAATTCATTTGCTGAAATATAAAGAGTGAAAAATAGCAATCAAGAAAACCTTTGTATTTCCAAAATGGGCACAAGATAAGGTGTTGAGGACCAGTGGTTATTTGCACATCTCTGAATTCCGGGGTGCCCATACTAGCATGTGAATTACAGAGCATTTCTCAAATAGACGTCTTTATTACACACTCTCTTATATTTGGAAGGAAAAAATTTAGAGAAAGACAAGGGGCAATAACACTTGTTTTGCTATTCTATGTTCCCCCAAGTCTCCCTATAAAAATGATACTGCACTTGTGTGGGTAGGCCTAGCGTCCATGACAGGAAATGCCCCAAAACACAACGTGGACACATCCCATTTTTTGACAGACAACAGAGGTGTTTTTTGCAAAGTGCCTACCTGTAGGTTTTGGCCTCTAGCTCAGCCGGCACCTACAGAAACCTACCAAACCTGTGCATTTCTGAAAACTAGAGACCTAGGGGAATCCAAGATGGGCTGACTTGTGGGGCTCTGACCAGGTTCTGTTACCCAGAATCCTTTGCAAACCTCAAAATTTGGCTAAAAAACACATTTTCCTCAGATTTCGGTGACAGAAAGTTCTGGAATCTGAGAAGAGCCACAAATGTCCTCCCATCCAGCGTTCCCCCAAGTCTCTCGATAAAACTGATACCTCACTTGTGTGGGTAGGCCTAGCGCCCGCGACAGGAAATACCCCAAAACACAATGTGGACACATCCCATTTTTTGACAGAAAACAGAGGTGTTTTTTGCAAAGTGCCTACCTGTAGATTTTGGCCTCTAGCTCAGCCGGCACCTAGGGAAACCTACAAAACCTGTGCATTTTTTAAATCTAGAGACCTAGGGGAATCCAAGATGGGGTGACATGTGGGACTCTGACCAGGTTCTGTTACGCAGAATCCATTGCAAACCTAAAAATTTGGCAAGAAAAACACATTTTCCTCACATTTCGGTGACAGAGAGTTCTGGAATCTGAGAGGAGCCACAAATTCCCTCCCTCCCAGCGTTTCCCCCAAGTCTCCCGATAAAAATGATACCTCACTTGTGTGGGTAGGCCTAGCGCCCGTGACAGGAAATGCCCCAAAACACAACGTGGACACATCCCATTTTTTAACAGAAAACAGGTTTTTTTTGCAAAGTGCCTACCTGTAGATTTTGGCCTCTAGCTCAGCCGGCACCTAGGGAAACCTACCAAACCGGTGCATTTTTTAAAACTAGAGACCTAGGGGAATCCAAGAAGGGGTGACTTCTGGTGCTCTGACCAGGTTCTGTTACCCAGAATACTTTGCAAACCTCAAAATGTGGCTAAAAAAACACATTTTCCTCACATTTCGGTGACAGAAAGTTCTGGAATCTAAGAAGAGCCACAAATTTCCTCCCACCCAGCGTTCCCCCAAGTCTCCAGATAAAAATGATACCTCACTTGTGTGGGTAGGCCTAGCGCCCGCGACAGGAAATGCCCCAAAACACAACGTGGACACATCCCATTTTTTGACAGAAAACAGAGGTGTTTTTTGCAAAGTGCCTACCTTTAGATTTTGGCCTCTACCTCAGCCGGCACCGAGGGAAACCTACCAAACCTGTGCATTTCTGAAAACTAGAGACCTAGGGGAATCCAAGATGGGGTGACTTGTGGGGCTCTGACTAGGTTCTGTTACCCAGACTCCTTTGCAAACCTCAACATTTGGCTAAAAAAACACATTTTCCTCACATTTCGGTGACAGAAAGTTCTGGAATCTGAGAGGAGACACAAATTTCCTCCCACCCAGCGTTCCCCCAAGTCTCCAGATAAAAATGATACCTCACTTGTGTGGGTAGGCCTAGCGCCCGCAACAGGAAATGCCCCAAAACACAACGTGGATGCATCCCATTTTTTGACAGAAAACAGTGGTGTTTTTTGCAAAGTGCCTACCTTTAGATTTTGGCCTCTAGCTCAGCCGGCACTGAGGGAAACCCACCAAACCTGTGCATTTTTGAAAACTAGAGACCTAGGGGAATCTAAGATGCTGTGACTTGTGGGGCTCTGACCAGGTTCTGTTACCCAGAATCCTTTGCAAACCTCAAAATTTGGCTAAAAAAACACATTTTCCTCATATTTTGGTGACAGAAAGTTCTCGAATCTGAGAGGAGCCACAAATTTCCTCCCACCCAGCATTCCCCCAAGTCTCCCGATAACAATGATACCTCACTTGTGTGGGTAGGCCTAGCACCCGCGACAGAAAATGCCCCAAAATACAATGTGGACACATCCCATTTTTTGACAGAAAACAGAGGTGTTTTTTGCAAAGTGCCTACCTGTAGATTTTGGCCTCTAGCTCAGCCGGCACCTAGGGAAACCTACAAAACCTGTGCATTTTTTAAATCTAGAGACCTAGGGGAATCCAAGATGGGGTGACATGTGGGACTCTGACCAGGTTCTGTTACGCAGAATCCATTGCAAACCTAAAAATTTGGCAAGAAAAACACATTTTCCTCACATTTCGGTGACAGAGAGTTCTGGAATCTGAGAGGAGCCACAAATTCCCTCCCTCCCAGCGTTTCCCCCAAGTCTCCCGATAAAAATGATACCTCACTTGTGTGGGTAGGCCTAGCGCCCGTGACAGGAAATGCCCCAAAACACAACGTGGACACATCCCATTTTTTAACAGAAAACAGGGGTTTTTTGCAAAGTGCCTACCTGTAGATTTTGGCCTCTAGCTCAGCCGGCACCTAGGGAAACCTACCAAACCGGTGCATTTTTTAAAACTAGAGACCTAGGGGAATCCAAGAAGGGGTGACTTCTGGTGCTCTGACCAGGTTCTGTTACCCAGAATACTTTGCAAACCTCAAAATGTGGCTAAAAAAACACATTTTCCTCACATTTCGGTGACAGAAAGTTCTGGAATCTAAGAAGAGCCACAAATTTCCTCCCACCCAGCGTTCCCCCAAGTCTCCAGATAAAAATGATACCTCACTTGTGTGGGTAGGCCTAGCGCCCGCGACAGGAAATGCCCCAAAACACAACGTGGACACATCCCATTTTTTGACAGAAAACAGAGGTGTTTTTTGCAAAGTGCCTACCTTTAGATTTTGGCCTCTACCTCAGCCGGCACCGAGGGAAACCTACCAAACCTGTGCATTTCTGAAAACTAGAGACCTAGGGGAATCCAAGATGGGGTGACTTGTGGGGCTCTGACTAGGTTCTGTTACCCAGACTCCTTTGCAAACCTCAACATTTGGCTAAAAAAACACATTTTCCTCACATTTCGGTGACAGAAAGTTCTGGAATCTGAGAGGAGACACAAATTTCCTCCCACCCAGCGTTCCCCCAAGTCTCCACATAAAAATGATACCTCACTTGTGTGGGTAGGCCTAGCGCCCGCAACAGGAAATGCCCCAAAATACAATGTGGACACATCCCATTTTTTGACAGAAAACAGAGGTGTTTTTTGCAAAGTGCCTACCTGTAGATTTTGGCCTCTAGCTCAGCCGGCACCTAGGGAAACCTACAAAACCTGTGCATTTTTTAAATCTAGAGACCTAGGGGAATCCAAGATGGGGTGACATGTGGGACTCTGACCAGGTTCTGTTACGCAGAATCCATTGCAAACCTAAAAATTTGGCAAGAAAAACACATTTTCCTCACATTTCGGTGACAGAGAGTTCTGGAATCTGAGAGGAGCCACAAATTCCCTCCCTCCCAGCGTTTCCCCCAAGTCTCCCGATAAAAATGATACCTCACCTGTGTGGGTAGGCCTAGCGCCCGTGACAGGAAATGCCCCAAAACACAACGTGGACACATCCCATTTTTTAACAGAAAACAGGGGTTTTTTGCAAAGTGCCTACCTGTAGATTTTGGCCTCTAGCTCAGCCGGCACCTAGGGAAACCTACCAAACCGGTGCATTTTTTAAAACTAGAGACCTAGGGGAATCCAAGAAGGGGTGACTTCTGGTGCTCTGACCAGGTTCTGTTACCCAGAATACTTTGCAAACCTCAAAATGTGGCTAAAAAAACACATTTTCCTCACATTTCGGTGACAGAAAGTTCTGGAATCTAAGAAGAGCCACAAATTTCCTCCCACCCAGCGTTCCCCCAAGTCTCCAGATAAAAATGATACCTCACTTGTGTGGGTAGGCCTAGCGCCCGCGACAGGAAATGCCCCAAAACACAACGTGGACACATCCCATTTTTTGACAGAAAACAGAGGTGTTTTTTGCAAAGTGCCTACCTTTAGATTTTGGCCTCTACCTCAGCCGGCACCGAGGGAAACCTACCAAACCTGTGCATTTCTGAAAACTAGAGACCTAGGGGAATCCAAGATGGGGTGACTTGTGGGGCTCTGACTAGGTTCTGTTACCCAGACTCCTTTGCAAACCTCAACATTTGGCTAAAAAAACACATTTTCCTCACATTTCGGTGACAGAAAGTTCTGGAATCTGAGAGGAGACACAAATTTCCTCCCACCCAGCGTTCCCCCAAGTCTCCAGATAAAAATGATACCTCACTTGTGTCGGTAGGCCTAGCGCCCGCAACAGGAAATGCCCCAAAACACAACGTGGATGCATCCCATTTTTTGACAGAAAACAGTGGTGTTTTTTGCAAAGTGCCTACCTTTAGATTTTGGCCTCTAGCTCAGCCGGCACTGAGGGAAACCCACCAAACCTGTGCATTTTTGAAAACTAGAGACCTAGGGGAATCTAAGATGCTGTGACTTGTGGGGCTCTGACCAGGTTCTGTTACCCAGAATCCTTTGCAAACCTCAAAATTTGGCTAAAAAAACACATTTTCCTCATATTTTGGTGACAGAAAGTTCTCGAATCTGAGAGGAGCCACAAATTTCCTCCCACCCAGCATTCCCCCAAGTCTCCCGATAACAATGATACCTCACTTGTGTGGGTAGGCCTAGCACCCGCGACAGGAAATGCCCCAAAATACAATGTGGACACATCCCATTTTTTGACAGAAAACAGAGGTGTTTTTTGCAAAGTGCCTACCTGTAGATTTTGGCCTCTAGCTCAGCCGGCACCTAGGGAAACCTACAAAACCTGTGCATTTTTTAAATCTAGAGACCTAGGGGAATCCAAGATGGGGTGACATGTGGGACTCTGACCAGGTTCTGTTACGCAGAATCCATTGCAAACCTAAAAATTTGGCAAGAAAAACACATTTTCCTCACATTTCGGTGACAGAGAGTTCTGGAATCTGAGAGGAGCCACAAATTCCCTCCCTCCCAGCGTTTCCCCCAAGTCTCCCGATAAAAATGATACCTCACTTGTGTGGGTAGGCCTAGCGCCCGTGACAGGAAATGCCCCAAAACACAACGTGGACACATCCCATTTTTTAACAGAAAACAGGGGTTTTTTGCAAAGTGCCTACCTGTAGATTTTGGCCTCTAGCTCAGCCGGCACCTAGGGAAACCTACCAAACCGATGCATTTTTTAAAACTAGAGACCTAGGGGAATCCAAGAAGGGGTGACTTCTGGTGCTCTGACCAGGTTCTGTTACCCAGAATACTTTGCAAACCTCAAAATGTGGCTAAAAAAACACATTTTCCTCACATTTCGGTGACAGAAAGTTCTGGAATCTAAGAAGAGCCACAAATTTCCTCCCACCCAGCGTTCCCCCAAGTCTCCAGATAAAAATGATACCTCACTTGTGTGGGTAGGCCTAGCGCCCGCGACAGGAAATGCCCCAAAACACAACGTGGACACATCCCATTTTTTGACAGAAAACAGAGGTGTTTTTTGCAAAGTGCCTACCTTTAGATTTTGGCCTCTACCTCAGCCGGCACCGAGGGAAACCTACCAAACCTGTGCATTTCTGAAAACTAGAGACCTAGGGGAATCCAAGATGGGGTGACTTGTGGGGCTCTGACTAGGTTCTGTTACCCAGACTCCTTTGCAAACCTCAACATTTGGCTAAAAAAACACATTTTCCTCACATTTCGGTGACAGAAAGTTCTGGAATCTGAGAGGAGACACAAATTTCCTCCCACCCAGCGTTCCCCCAAGTCTCCAGATAAAAATGATACCTCACTTGTGTCGGTAGGCCTAGCGCCCGCAACAGGAAATGCCCCAAAACACAACGTGGATGCATCCCATTTTTTGACAGAAAACAGTGGTGTTTTTTGCAAAGTGCCTACCTTTAGATTTTGGCCTCTAGCTCAGCCGGCACTGAGGGAAACCCACCAAACCTGTGCATTTTTGAAAACTAGAGACCTAGGGGAATCTAAGATGCTGTGACTTGTGGGGCTCTGACCAGGTTCTGTTACCCAGAATCCTTTGCAAACCTCAAAATTTGGCTAAAAAAACACATTTTCCTCATATTTTGGTGACAGAAAGTTCTCGAATCTGAGAGGAGCCACAAATTTCCTCCCACCCAGCATTCCCCCAAGTCTCCCGATAACAATGATACCTCACTTGTGTGGGTAGGCCTAGCACCCGCGACAGGAAATGCCCCAAAATACAACGTGGACACATCCCATTTTTTGACAGAAAACAGAGGTGTTTTTTCCAAGTGCCTACCTGTAGGTTTTGGCCTCTAGCTCAGCCGGCACCTAGGTAAACCTTCCTAACCTGTGCATTTCTGAAAACTAGAGACCTAGGGGAATCCAAGATGGGGTGACTTGTGGGGCTCTGACCAGGTTCTGTTACCCAGAATCCTTTGCAAACCTCAAAATTTGGCTAAAGAAACACATTTTCCTCACATTTCAGGGACAGAAAGTTCTGGAATCTGAGAGGAGCCACAAATTTCCTCCCACCCAGCGTTCCCCCAAGTCTCCAGATAAAAATGATACCTCACTTGTGTGGGTAGGCCTAGCGCCCACAACAGGAAATGCCCCAAAACACAACGTGGAGACATCGTATTTTTTGACAGAAAACAGAGGTGTTTTTTGCAAAGTGCCTACTTTTAGATTTTGGCCTCTAGCTCAGCCGGCACCTAGGGAAACCTACCAAACCTGTGCATTTCTGAAAACTAGAGACCTAGGGGAATCCAAGATGGGGTGACTTCTGGTGCTCTGACCAGGTTCTGTTACCCAGAATACTTTGCAAACCTCAAAATGTGGCTAAAAAAACAAATTTTCCTCACATTTTGGTGACAGAAAGTTCTGGAATCTAAGAAGAGCCACAAATTTCCTCCCACCCAGCGTTCCCCCAAGTCTCCAGATAAAAATGATACCTCACTTGTGTGGGTAGGCCTAGCGCCCGCGACTTGAAATGCCCCAAAACACAACGTGGACACATCCCATTTTTTGACAGAAAACAGAGGTGTTTTTTGCAAAGTGCCTACCTTTAGATTTTGGCCTCTACCTCAGCCGGCACCGAGGGAAACCTACCAAACCTGTGCATTTCTGAAAACTAGAGACCTAGGGGAATCCAAGATGGGGTGACTTGTGGGGCTCTGACTAGGTTCTGTTACCCAGACTCCTTTGCAACCCTCAACATTTGGCTAAAAAAACACATTTTCCTCACATTTCGGTGACAGAAAGTTCTGGAATCTGAGAGGAGACACAAATTTCCTCCCGCCCAGCGTTCCCCCAAGTCTCCAGATAAAAATGATACCTCACTTGTGTGGGTAGGCCTAGCGCCCGCAACAGGAAATGCCCCAAAACACAACGTGGATGCATCCCATTTTTTGACAGAAAACAGTGGTGTTTTTTGCAAAGTGCCTACCTTTAGATTTTGGCCTCTAGCTCAGCCGGCACTGAGGGAAACCCACCAAACCTGTGCATTTTTGAAAACTAGAGACCTAGGGGAATCTAAGATGCTGTGACTTGTGGGGCTCTGAACAGGTTCTGTTACCCAGAATCCTTTGCAAACCTCAAAATTTGGCTAAAAAACACATTTTCCTCGTATTTTGGTGACAGAAAGTTCTCGAATCTGAGAGGAGCCACAAATTTCCTCGCACCCAGCATTCCCCCAAGTCTCCCGATAACAATGATACCTCACTTGTGTGGGTAGGCCTAGCACCCGCGACAGGAAATGCCCCAAAATACAACGTGGACACATCCCATTTTTTGACAGAAAACAGAGGTGTTTTTTCCAAGTGCCTACCTGTAGGTTTTGGCCTCTAGCTCAGCCGGCACCTAGGTAAACCTACCTAACCTGTGCATCTCTGAAAACTAGAGACATAGGGGAATCCAAGATGGGGTGACTTGTGGGGCTCTGACCAGGTTCTGTTACCCAGAATCCTTTGCAAACCTCAAAATTTGGCTAAAGAAACACATTTTCCTCACATTTCAGGGACAGAAAGTTCTGGAATCTGAGAGGAGCCACAAATTTCCTCCCACCCAGCGTTCCCCCAAGTCTCCAGATAAAAATGATACCTCACTTGTGTGGGTAGGCCTAGCGCCCGCAACAGGAAATGACCCAAAACACAACATGGAGACATCGTATTTTTTGACAGAAAACAGAGGTGTTTTTTGCAAAGTGCCTAGTTTTAGATTTTGGCCTCTAGCTCATCCGGCACCTAGGGAAACCTACCAAACCTGTGCATTTCTGAAAACTAGAGACCTAGGGGAATCCAAGATGGGTTGACTTGTGGGGCCCTGACCAGGTTCTGTTACCCACTATCCTTTGCAAACCTCAAAATTTGGGTAAAAGAACAAATTTTCCTCACATTTCGGTGACAGAAAGTTCTGGAATCTGAGAGGAGCCACAAATTACCTCCCTCCCAGCGTTCCCCCAAGTCTCCCGATAAAAATGATACCTCACTTGTGTGGGTAGGCCTAGCGCCCGCGACAGGAAATGCCCCAAAACACAACGTGGACACATCCCATTTTTTGACAGAAAACAGAGGTGTTTCGTGCAACGTGCCTACCTGTAGATTTTGGCATCTAGCTGAGCCGGCACCTAGGGAAACCTACCAAACCTGTGCATTTTTTAAAACTAGAGACCTAGGGGAATCCAAGATGTGGTGACTTGTGGGGCTCTGACCAGGTTCGGTTACCCAGAATCCTTTGCAAACCTCAACATTTGGCTGAAAAAACAAATTTTCCTCATATTTTGGTGACAGAAAGTTCTCGAATCTGAGAGGAGCCACAAATTTCCTCCCACCCAGCATTCCCCCAAGTCTCCCGATAACAATGATACCTCACTTGTGTGGGTAGGCCTAGCGCCCGCGACAGAACTGCCCAAAACACAACGTGGACACTTCCCATTTTTTGACAGAAAACAGAGGTGTTTCGTGCAAAGTGCCTACCTGTAGATTTTGGCCTCTAGCTCAGCCAGCACCTAGGGAAACCAACCAAACCTGTGCATTTTTTAAAACTAGAGACCTAGGGGAATCCAAGATTTGGTGACTTGTGGGTCTCTGACCAGGTTCTGTTACCCAGAATACTTTGCAAACCTCAAAATTTGGCTCAGAAAACACATTTTCTTACATTTCAGTGACAGAAAGTTCTGTAATCTGAGAAGATCCACAAATGTCTTCCCACCCAGCGTTCCCCCAAGTTTCCAGATAAAAATGATACCTCACTTGTGTGGGTAGGCCTAGCGCCCGAGACAGGAAATGCCCCAAAACACAATGTGGACACATCCCATTTTTTGACCGAAAACAGAGGTGTTTTTTGCAAAGTGCCTACCTTTAGATTTTGGCCTCTAGCTCAGCCGGGACCGAGGGAAACCTACCAAACCTGTGCATTTTTGAAAACTAGAGACCTAGGGGAATCTAAGATGGGGTGATTTGTGGGGCTCTGATCAGGTCCTGTTATCCAGAATCCTTTGCATACCTCAAAATTTGGCTAAAAAAACAAATTTTCCTCATATTTTGGTGACAGAAAGTTCTGGAATCTGAGAGGAGCCACAAATTTCCTCCCACCCAGCATTCCCCCAAGTCTCCCGATAACAATGATACCTCACTTGTGAGGGTGGGCCTAGCACCCGCGACAGGAAATGTCCCAAAATACAACGTGGACACATCCCATTTTTTTACAGAAAACAGGTGTATTTTGCAAAGTGCCTACCTGTAGGTTTTGGCCTCTAGCTCAGCCGGCACCTAGGGAAACCTACCAAACCTGTGCATCTCTGAAAACTAGAGACCTAGGGAAATCCAAGATGGGGTGACTTGTCGGGCTCTGAGCAGGTTCTGTTAGCCAGAATCCTTTGCAAACCTCAAAATTTGGCTAAAAAAACATATTTTCCTCACATTTCGGTGACAGAAAGTTCTGGAATCTGAGAGGAAGCACAAATTTCCTCCCACCCAGCGTTCCCCCAAGTCTCCAGATAAAAATTATACCTCACTTGTGTGGGTAGGCTTAGCACCCGAACAGGAAATGCCCCAAAACACAACGTGGAGACATCCCATTTTTTGACAGAAAACAGGGGTGTTTTTTGCAAAGTGCTTACCTTTAATTTTTGGCCTATAGCTCAGCCGGCACCGAGGGAAACCTACCAAACCTGTGCATTTTTTAAAACTAGAGACCTAGGGGAATCCAAGATGTGGTGACTTGTGGGGCTCTGACCAGGTTCTGTTACCCAGAATCCTTTGCAAACCTCAAAATTTGGCTGAAAAAACACATTTTCCTCATATTTATGTGACAGAAAGTTCTCGAATCTGAGAGGAGCCACAAATTTCCTCCCACCCAGCATTCCCCCAAGTCTCCAGATAACAATGATACCTCACTTGTGTGGGTAGGCCTAGCACCCGCGACAGGAAATGCCCCAAAATACAACGTGGACACATCCCATTTTTTGACAGAAAACAGAGGTGTTTTTTGCAAAGTGCTTACCTTTAATTTTTGGCCTCTAGCTCAGCCGGCACCGAGGGAAACCTACCAAAACTGTGCATTTTTGAAAACTAGAGACCTAGGGGAATCCAAGATGTGGTGACTTGTGGGGCTCTGACCAGGTTCTGTTACCCAGAATCCTTTGCAAACCTCAAACTTTGGCTGAAAAAACACATTTTCCTCACATTTCAGGGACAGAAAGTTCTGGAATCTGAGAGGAGCCACAAATTTCCTCCCACCCAGCGTTCCCCCAAGTCTCCAGATAAAAATGATACCTCACTTGTGTGGGTAGGCCTAGCACCCGCGACAGGAAATGCCCCAAAATACAACGTGGACACATCCCATTTTTTGACAGAAAACAGAGGTGTTTTTTCCAAGTGCCTACCTGTAGGTTTTGGCCTCTAGCTCAGCCGGCACCTAGGGAAACCAACCTAACCTGTGCATTTCTGAAAACTAGAGACCTAGGGAAATCCAAGATGGGGTGACTTGTGGGGTTCTGACCAGGTTCTGTCACCCAGAATGCTTTGCAAACCTCAAAATTTGGATAAAAAAGCACATTTTCCTCACATTTCAGGGACAGAAAGTTCTGGAATCTGAGAGGAGCCACAAATTTCCTCCCACCCAGCGTTCCCCCAAGTCTCCAGATAAAAATGATACCTCACTTGTGTGGGTAGGCCTAGCACCCGCGACAGGAAATGCCCCAAAATACAACGTGGACACATCCCATTTTTTGACAGAAAACAGAGGTGTTTTTTCCAAGTGCCTACCTGTAGGTTTTGGCCTCTAGCTCAGCCGGCACCTAGGGAAACCAACATAACCTGTGCATTTCTGAAAACTAGAGACCTAGGGAAATCCAAGATGGGGTGACTTGTGGGGTTCTGACCAGGTTCTGTCACCCAGAATGCTTTGCAAACCTCAAAATTTGGCTAAAAAAGCACATTTTCCTCACATTTCAGGGACAGAAAGTTCTGGAATCTGAGAGGAGCCACAAATTTCCTCCCACCCAGCGTTCCCCCAAGTCTCCAGATAAAAATGATACCTCACTTGTGTGGGTAGGCCTAGCGCCCGCGACAGGAAATGCCCCAAAACACAACGTGGAGACATCGTATTTTTTGACAGAAAACAGAGGTGTTTTTTGCAAAGTGCCTACCTTTATATTTTGGCCTCTAGCTCAGCCGGCACCTAGGGAAACCTACCAAACCTGTGCATTTCTGAAAACTAGAGACCTAGGGGAATCCACGATGGGGTGACTTGTGGGGCCCTGACCAGGTTCTGTTACCCACTATCCTTTGCAAACCTCAAAATTTGGGTAAAAGAACAAATTTTCCTCATATTGTGGTGACAGAAAGTTCTGGAATCTGAGAGGAGCCACAAATTTCCTCCCTCCCAGCGTTCCCCCAAGTGTTCCGAAAAAAATGATACCTCACTTGTGTGGGTAGGCCTAGCGCCCGCGACAGGAAATGCCCCAAAACACAACGTGGACACATCCCATTTTTTGACAGAAAACAGAGGTGTTTCGTGCAACGTGCCTACCTGTAGATTTTGGCCTCTAGCTCAGCCGGCACCTAGGGAAACCTACCAAACCTGTGCATTTTTTAAAACTAGAGACCTAGGGGAATCCAAGATTTGGTGACTTGTGGGTCTCTGACCAGGTTCTGTTACCTAGAATACTTTGCAAACCTCAAAATTTGGCTAAAAAAACACATTTTCTTACATTTCAGTGACAGAAAGTTCTGTAATCTGAGAAGAGCCACGAATGTATTCCTACCCAGCGTTCCCCCAAGTCTCCAGATAAAAATGATACCTCACTTGTATGGGTACACCTAGCGCCCGCGACAGGAAATGCCCCAAAACACAATGTGGACACATCCCATTTTTTGACCGAAAACAGAGGTGTTTTTTGCAAAGTGCCTACCTTTAGATTTTGGCCTCTAGCTCAGCCGGTACCGAGGGAAACCTACCAAACCTGTGCATTTTTGAAAACTAGAGACCTAGGGGAATCTAAGATGGGGTGACTTGTGGGGCTCTGATCAGGTTTTGTTACCCAGAATCCTTTGCATACCTCAAAATTTGGCTAAAAAAACAAATTTTCCTCATATTTTGGTGACAGAAAGTTCTCGAATCTGAGAGGAGCCACAAATTTCCTCCCACCCAGCATTCCCCCAAGTCTACCGATAACAATGATACCTCACTTGTGAGAGTGGGCCTAGCACCCGCGACAGGAAATGTCCCAAAATACAACGTGGACACATCCCATTTTTTGACAGAAAACAGAGGTGTATTTTGCAAAGTGCCTACCTGTAGGTTTTGGCCTCTAGCTCAGCCGGCACCTAGGGAAACCTACCAAACCTGTGCATCTCTGAAAACTAGAGACCTAGGGGAATCCAAGATGGGGTGACTTGTCGGGCTCTGAGCAGGTTCTGTTAGCCAGAATCCTTTGCAAACCTCAAAATTTGGCTAAAAAAAACACATTTTCCTCACATTTCGGTGACAGAAAGTTCTGGAATCTGAGAGGAACCACAAATTTCCTCCCACCCAGCGTTCCCCCAAGTCTCCCGATAAAAATGATACCTCACTTGTGTGGGTAGGCTTAGCACCCGAACAGGAAATGCCCCAAAACACAACGTGGAGACATCCCATTTTTTGACAGAAAACAGGGGTGTTTTTTGCAAAGTGCTTACCTTTAATTTTTGGCCTCTAGCTCAGCCGGCACCGAGGGAAACCTACGAAACCTGTGCGTTTTTGAAAACTAGAGACCTAGGGGAATCCAAGATGTGGTGACTTGTGGGGCTCTGACCAGGTTCTGTTACCCAGAATCCTTTGCAAACCTCAAAAATTTGGCTGACAAAAACAAATTTTCCTCATATTTTGGTGACAGAAAGTTCTCGAATCTGAGAGGAGCCACAAATTTTCTCCCACCCAGCATTCCCCCAAATCTCCAGATAACAATGATACCTCACTTGTGTGGGTAGGCCTAGCGCCCGCGACAGGAAATGCCCCAAAACACAACGTGGACACATCCCATTTTTTGACAGAAAACAGAGGTGTTTCGTACAACGTGCCTACTTGTAGATTTTGGCCTCTAGCTCAGCCGGCACCTAGGGAAACCTACCAAACCTGTGCATTTTTTAAAACTAGAGACCTAGGGGAATCCAAGATTTGGTGACTTGTGGGTCTCTGACCAGGTTCTGTTACCCAGAATACTTTGCAAACCTCAAAATTTGGCTAAAAAAACACATTTTCTTACATTTCAGTGACAGAAAGTTCTGTAATCTGAGAAGAGCCACGAATGTCTTCCCACCCAGCGTTCCCCCAAGTCTCCAGATAAAAATGATACCTCACTTGTGTGGGTAGGCCTAGCAACATCGACAGGAAATGTCCCAAAATACAACGTGGACACATCCCATTTTTTGACCGAAAACAGAGGTGTTTTTTGCAAAGTGCCTACCTTTAGATTTTGGCCTCTAGCTCAGCCGGCACCGAGGGAAACCTACCAAACCTGTGCATTTTTTAAAACTAGAGACCTAGGGGAATCTAAGATGGGGTGACTTGTGGGCTCTGACCAGGTTCTGTTACCCAGAATCCTTTGCAAACCTCAAAATTTGGCTGAAAAAACACATTTTCCTCATATTTTGGTGACAGAAAGTTCTCGAATCTGAGAGGAGCCACAAATTTCCTCCCACCCAGCATTCCCCCAAGTCTCCCGATAACAATGATACCTCACTTGTGAGGGTGGGCCTAGCACCAGCGACAGGAAATGTCCCAAAACACAACGTGGACACATCCCATTTTTTGACAGAAAACAGAGGTGTTTCGTGCAACGTGCCTACTTGTAGATTTTGGCCTCTAGCTCAGCCGGCACCTAGGGAAACCTACCAAACCTGTGCATTTTTTAAAACTAGAGACCTAGGGGAATCCAAGATTTGGTGACTTGTGGGTCTCTGACCAGGTTCTGTTACCCAGAATACTTTGCAAACCTCAAAATTTGGCTAAAAAAACACATTTTCTTACATTTCAGTGACAGAAAGTTCTGTAATCTGAGAAGAGCCACGAATGTCTTCCCACCCAGCGTTCCCCCAAGTCTCCAGATAAAAATGATACCTCACTTGTGTGGGTAGGCCTAGCAACATCGACAGGAAATGTCCCAAAATACAACGTGGACACATCCCATTTTTTGACCGAAAACAGAGGTGTTTTTTGCAAAGTGCCTACCTTTAGATTTTGGCCTCTAGCTCAGCCGGCACCGAGGGAAACCTACCAAACCTGTGCATTTTTTAAAACTAGAGACCTAGGGGAATCTAAGATGGGGTGACTTGTGGGGCTCTGACCAGGTTCTGTTACCCAGAATCCTTTGCAAACCTCAAAATTTGGCTGAAAAAACACATTTTCCTCATATTTTGGTGACAGAAAGTTCTCGAATCTGAGATGAGCCACAAATTTCCTCCCACCCAGCATTCCCCCAAGTCTCCCGATAACAATGATACCTCACTTGTGAGGGTGGGCCTAGCACCAGCGACAGGAAATGTCCCAAAATACAACGTGGACACATCCCATTTTTTGACCGAAAACAGAGGTGTTTTTTGCAAAGTGCCTACCTTTAGATTTTGGCCTCTAGCTCAGCCGGCACCGAGGGAAACCTACCAAACATGTGCATTTTTTAAAAACTAGAGACCTAGGGGAATCCAAGATGGGGTGACTTGTCGGGCTCTGAGCAGGTTCTGTTAGCCAGACTCCTTTGCAAACCTCAAAATTTGTCTAAAAATACACATTTTCCTCACATTTCGATGACAGAAAGTTCTGGAATCTGAGAGGAACCACAAATTTCCTCCCACCCAGCGTTCCCCCAAGTCTCCAGATAAAAATGATACCTCACTTGTGTGGGTAGGCTTAGCACCCGAACAGGAAATGCCCCAAAACACAACGTGGAGACATCCCATTTTTTGACAGAAAACAGGGGTGTTTTTTGCAAAGTGCTTGCCTTTAATTTTTGGCCTCTAGCTCAGCCGGCACCTAGGGAAACCTACCAAACCTGTGCATTTTTGAAAACTAGACACCTAGGGGAATCCAAGATGTGGTGACTTGTCGGTCTCTGACCAGGTTCTGTTACCCAGAATACTTTGCAAACCTCAAAATTTAGCTAAAAAAACAAATTTTTTTACATTTCAGTGACAGAAAGTTCTGTAATCTGAGAAGAGCCACGAATGTCCTCCCACCCAGCGTTCCCCCAAGTCTCCAGATAAAAATGATACCTCACTTGTGTGGGTAGGCCTAGCGCCCGCGACAGGAAATGCCCCAGAACACAATGTGGACACATCCCATTTTTTGACCGAAAACAGAGGTGTTTTTTGCAAAGTGCCTACCTTTAGATTTTGGCCTCTAGCTCAGCCGGCACCGAGGGAAACCTACCAAACATGTGCATTTTTTAAAAACTAGAGACCTAGGGGAATCCAAGATGGGGTGACTTGTCGGGCTCTGAGCAGGTTCTGTTAGCCAGACTCCTTTGCAAACCTCAAAATTTGTCTAAAAATACACATTTTCCTCACATTTCGATGACAGAAAGTTCTGGAATCTGAGAGGAACCACAAATTTCCTCCCACCCAGCGTTCCCCCAAGTCTCCAGATAAAAATGATACCTCACTTGTGTGGGTAGGCTTAGCACCCGAACAGGAAATGCCCCAAAACACAACGTGGAGACATCCCATTTTTTGACAGAAAACGGGGGTGTTTTTTGCAAAGTGCTTGCCTTTAATTTTTGGCCTCTAGCTCAGCCGGCACCTAGGGAAACCTACCAAACCTGTGCATTTTTGAAAACTAGACACCTAGGGGAATCCAAGATGTGGTGACTTGTGGGGCTCTGACCAGGTTCTGTTACCCAGAATCCTTTGCAAACCTCAAAATTTGGCTGAAAAAACACATTTTCCTCATACTTTGGTGACAGAAAGTTCTCGAATCTGAGAGGAGCCACAAATTTTCTCCCACCCAGCATTCCCCCAAATCTCCAGATAACAATGATACCTCACTTGTGTGGGTAGGCCTAGCGCCCGCGACAGGAAATGCCCCAAAACACAACGTGGACACATCCCATTTTTTGACAGAAAACAGAGGTGTTTCGTACAACGTGCCTACTTGTAGATTTTGGCCTCTAGCTCAGCCGGCACCTAGGGAAACCTACCAAACCTGTGCATTTTTTAAAACTAGAGACCTAGGGGAATCCAAGATTTGGTGACTTGTGGGTCTCTGACCAGGTTCTGTTACCCAGAATACTTTGCAAACCTCAAAATTTGGCTAAAAAAACACATTTTCTTACATTTCAGTGACAGAAAGTTCTGTAATCTGAGAAGAGCCACGAATGTCTTCCCACCCAGCGTTCCCCCAAGTCTCCAGATAAAAATGATACCTCACTTGTGTGGGTAGGCCTAGCAACATCGACAGGAAATGTCCCAAAATACAACGTGGACACATCCCATTTTTTGACCGAAAACAGAGGTGTTTTTTGCAAAGTGCCTACCTTTAGATTTTGGCCTCTAGCTCAGCCGGCACCGAGGGAAACCTACCAAACCTGTGCATTTTTTAAAACTAGAGACCTAGGGGAATCTAAGATGGGGTGACTTGTGGGCTCTGACCAGGTTCTGTTACCCAGAATCCTTTGCAAACCTCAAAATTTGGCTGAAAAAACACATTTTCCTCATATTTTGGTGACAGAAAGTTCTCGAATCTGAGAGGAGCCACAAATTTCCTCCCACCCAGCATTCCCCCAAGTCTCCCGATAACAATGATACCTCACTTGTGAGGGTGGGCCTAGCACCAGCGACAGGAAATGTCCCAAAACACAACGTGGACACATCCCATTTTTTGACAGAAAACAGAGGTGTTTCGTGCAACGTGCCTACTTGTAGATTTTGGCCTCTAGCTCAGCCGGCACCTAGGGAAACCTACCAAACCTGTGCATTTTTTAAAACTAGAGACCTAGGGGAATCCAAGATTTGGTGACTTGTGGGTCTCTGACCAGGTTCTGTTACCCAGAATACTTTGCAAACCTCAAAATTTGGCTAAAAAAACACATTTTCTTACATTTCAGTGACAGAAAGTTCTGTAATCTGAGAAGAGCCACGAATGTCTTCCCACCCAGCGTTCCCCCAAGTCTCCAGATAAAAATGATACCTCACTTGTGTGGGTAGGCCTAGCAACATCGACAGGAAATGTCCCAAAATACAACGTGGACACATCCCATTTTTTGACCGAAAACAGAGGTGTTTTTTGCAAAGTGCCTACCTTTAGATTTTGGCCTCTAGCTCAGCCGGCACCGAGGGAAACCTACCAAACCTGTGCATTTTTTAAAACTAGAGACCTAGGGGAATCTAAGATGGGGTGACTTGTGGGGCTCTGACCAGGTTCTGTTACCCAGAATCCTTTGCAAACCTCAAAATTTGGCTGAAAAAACACATTTTCCTCATATTTTGGTGACAGAAAGTTCTCGAATCTGAGATGAGCCACAAATTTCCTCCCACCCAGCATTCCCCCAAGTCTCCCGATAACAATGATACCTCACTTGTGAGGGTGGGCCTAGCACCAGCGACAGGAAATGTCCCAAAATACAACGTGGACACATCCCATTTTTTGACCGAAAACAGAGGTGTTTTTTGCAAAGTGCCTACCTTTAGATTTTGGCCTCTAGCTCAGCCGGCACCGAGGGAAACCTACCAAACATGTGCATTTTTTAAAAACTAGAGACCTAGGGGAATCCAAGATGGGGTGACTTGTCGGGCTCTGAGCAGGTTCTGTTAGCCAGACTCCTTTGCAAACCTCAAAATTTGTCTAAAAATACACATTTTCCTCACATTTCGATGACAGAAAGTTCTGGAATCTGAGAGGAACCACAAATTTCCTCCCACCCAGCGTTCCCCCAAGTCTCCAGATAAAAATGATACCTCACTTGTGTGGGTAGGCTTAGCACCCGAACAGGAAATGCCCCAAAACACAACGTGGAGACATCCCATTTTTTGACAGAAAACAGGGGTGTTTTTTGCAAAGTGCTTGCCTTTAATTTTTGGCCTCTAGCTCAGCCGGCACCTAGGGAAACCTACCAAACCTGTGCATTTTTGAAAACTAGACACCTAGGGGAATCCAAGATGTGGTGACTTGTCGGTCTCTGACCAGGTTCTGTTACCCAGAATACTTTGCAAACCTCAAAATTTAGCTAAAAAAACAAATTTTTTTACATTTCAGTGACAGAAAGTTCTGTAATCTGAGAAGAGCCACGAATGTCCTCCCACCCAGCGTTCCCCCAAGTCTCCAGATAAAAATGATACCTCACTTGTGTGGGTAGGCCTAGCGCCCGCGACAGGAAATGCCCCAGAACACAATGTGGACACATCCCATTTTTTGACCGAAAACAGAGGTGTTTTTTGCAAAGTGCCTACCTTTAGATTTTGGCCTCTAGCTCAGCCGGCACCGAGGGAAACCTACCAAACATGTGCATTTTTTAAAAACTAGAGACCTAGGGGAATCCAAGATGGGGTGACTTGTCGGGCTCTGAGCAGGTTCTGTTAGCCAGACTCCTTTGCAAACCTCAAAATTTGTCTAAAAATACACATTTTCCTCACATTTCGATGACAGAAAGTTCTGGAATCTGAGAGGAACCACAAATTTCCTCCCACCCAGCGTTCCCCCAAGTCTCCAGATAAAAATGATACCTCACTTGTGTGGGTAGGCTTAGCACCCGAACAGGAAATGCCCCAAAACACAACGTGGAGACATCCCATTTTTTGACAGAAAACGGGGGTGTTTTTTGCAAAGTGCTTGCCTTTAATTTTTGGCCTCTAGCTCAGCCGGCACCTAGGGAAACCTACCAAACCTGTGCATTTTTGAAAACTAGACACCTAGGGGAATCCAAGATGTGGTGACTTGTCGGTCTCTGACCAGGTTCTGTTACCCAGAATACTTTGCAAACCTCAAAATTTAGCTAAAAAAACAAATTTTTTTACATTTCAGTGACAGAAAGTTCTGTAATCTGAGAAGAGCCACGAATGTCTTCCCACCCAGCGTTCCCCCAAGTCTCCAGATAAAAATGATACCTCACTTGTGTGGGTAGGCCTAGCGCCCGCGACAGGAAATGCCCCAAAACACAATGTGGACACATCCCATTTTTTGACCGAAAACAGAGGTGTTTTTTGCAAAGTGCCTACCTTTAGATTTTGGCCTCTAGCTCAGCCGGCACCGAGGGAAACCTACCAAACCTGTGCATTTTTTAAAACTAGAGACCTAGGGGAATCTAAGATGGGGTGACTTGTGGGGCTCTGACCAGGTTCTGTTACCCAGAATCCTTTGCAAACCTCAAAATTTGGCTGAAAAAACACATTTTCCTCATATTTTGGTGACAGAAAGTTCTGTAATCTGAGAAGAGCCACGAATGTCTTCCCACCCAGCGTTCCCCCAAGTCTCCAGATAAAAATGATACCTCACTTGTGTGGGTAGGCCTAGCAACAGCGACAGGAAATGTCCCAAAATACAACGTGGACACATCCCATTTTTTGACCGAAAACAGAGGTGTTTTTTGCAAAGTGCCTACCTTTAGATTTTGGCCTCTAGCTCAGCCGGCACCGAGGGAAACCTACCAAACCTGTGCATTTTTTAAAACTAGAGACCTAGGGGAATCTAAGATGGGGTGACTTGTGGGGCTCTGACCAGGTTCTGTTACCCAGAATCCTTTGCAAACCTCAAAATTTGGCTGAAAAAACACATTTTCCTCATATTTTGGTGACAGAAAGTTCTCGAATCTGAGAGGAGCCACAAATTTCCTCCCACCCAGCATTCCCCCAAGTCTCCCGATAACAATGATACCTCACTTGTGAGGGTGGGCCTAGCACCAGCGACAGGAAATGTCCCAAAATACAACGTGGACACATCCCATTTTTCGACCGAAAACAGAGGTGTTTTTTGCAAAGTGCCTACCTTTAGATTTTGGCCTCTAGCTCAGCCGGCACCGAGGGAAACCTACCAAACATGTGCATTTTTTAAAAACTAGAGACCTAGGGGAATCCAAGATGGGGTGACTTGTCGGGCTCTGAGCAGGTTCTGTTAGCCAGAATCCTTTGCAAACCTCAAAATGTGTCTAAAAATACACATTTTCCTCACATTTCGATGACAGAAAGTTCTGGAATCTGAGAGGAACCACAAATTTCCTCCCACCCAGCGTTCCCCCAAGTCTCCAGATAAAAATGATACCTCACTTGTGTGGGTAGGCTTAGCACCCGAACAGGAAATGCCCCAAAACACAACGTGGAGACATCCCATTTTTTGACAGAAAACAGGGGTGTTTTTTGCAAAGTGCTTGCCTTTAATTTTTGGCCTCTAGCTCAGCCGGCACCTAGGGAAACCTACCAAACCTGTGCATTTTTGAAAACTAGACACCTAGGGGAATCCAAGATGTGGTGACTTGTGGGGCTCTGACCAGGTTCTGTTACCCAGAATCCTTTGCAAACCTCAAAATTTGGCTGAAAAAACACATTTTCCTCATACTTTGGTGACAGAAAGTTCTCGAATCTGAGAGGAGCCACAAATTTCCTCCCACCCAGCATTCCCCCAAGTCTCCCTATAACAATGATACCTCACTTGTGTGGGTATGCCTAGCGCCCGCGACAGGAACTGCCCCAAAACACAACGTGGACACTTCCCATTTTTTTACAGAAAACAGAGGTGTTTCGTGCAAAGTGCCTACCTGTAGATTTTGGCCTCTAGCTCAGCCGGCACCTAGGGAAACCTACCAAACCTGTGCATTTATTAAAACTAGAGACCTAGGGGAATCCAAGATTTGGTGACCTGTCGGTCTCTGACCAGGTTCTGTTACCCAGAATACTTTGCAAACCTCAAAATTTAGCTAAAAAAACAAATTTTCTTACATTTCAGTGACAGAAAGTTCTGTAATCTGAGAAGAGCCACGAATGTCTTCCCACCCAGCGTTCCCCCAAGTCTCCAGATAAAAATGATACCTCACTTGTGTGGGTAGGCCTAGCGCCCGCGACAGGAAATGCCCCAAAACACAATGTGGACACATCCCATTTTTTGACCGAAAACAGAGGTGTTTTTTGCAAAGTGCCTACCTTTAGATTTTGGCGTCTAGCTCAGCCGGCACCGAGGGAAACCTACCAAACCTGTGCATTTTTGAAAACTAGAGACCTAGGGGAATCTAAGATGGGGTGACTTGTGGGGCTCTGATCAGGTTCTGTTATCCAGAATCCTTTGCATACCTCAAAATGTGGCTAAAAAAACAAATTTTCCTCATATTTTGGTGACAGAAAGTTCTCGAATCTGAGAGGAGCCACAAATTTCCTCCCACCCAGCGTTCCCCCAAGTCTCCAGATAAAAATGATACCTCACTTGTGTGGGTAGGCCTAGCGCCCGCAACAGGAAATGCCCCAAAACACAACGTGGAGACATCGTATTTTTTGACAGAAAACAGAGGTGTTTTTTGCAAAGTGCCTACTTTTAGATTTTTGCCTCTAGCTCAGCCGGCACCTAGGGAAACCTACCAAACCTGTGCATTTCTGAAAACTAGAGACCTAGGGGAATCCAAGATGGGGTGACTTCTGGTGCTCTGACCAGGTTCTGTTACCCAGAATACTTTGCAAACCTCAAAATGTGGCTAAAAAAACAAATTTTCCTCACATTTTGGTGACAGAAAGTTCTGGAATCTAAGAAGAGCCACAAATTTCCTCCCACCCAGCGTTCCCCCAAGTCTCCAGATAAAAATGATACCTCACTTGTGTGGGTAGGCCTAGCGCCCGCGACTTGAAATGCCCCAAAACACAACGTGGACACATCCCATTTTTTGACAGAAAACAGAGGTGTTTTTTGCAAAGTGCCTACCTTTAGATTTTGGCCTCTACCTCAGCCGGCACCGAGGGAAACCTACCAAACCTGTGCATTTCTGAAAACTAGAGACCTAGGGGAATCCAAGATGGGGTGACTTGTGGGGCTCTCACTAGGTTCTGTTACCCAGACTCCTTTGCAACCCTCAACATTTGGCTAAAAAAACACATTTTCCTCACATTTCGGTGACAGAAAGTTCTGGAATCTGAGAGGAGACACAAATTTCCTCCCACCCAGCGTTCCCCCAAGTCTCCAGATAAAAATGATACCTCACTTGTGTGGGAAGGCCTAGCGCCCGCAACAGGAAATGCCGCAAAACACAACGTGGATGCATCCCATTTTTTGACAGAAAACAGTGGTGTTTTTTGCAAAGTGCCTACCTTTAGATTTTGGCCTCTAGCTCAGCCGGCACTGAGGGAAACCCACCAAACCTGTGCATTTTTGAAAACTAGAGACCTAGGGGAATCTAAGATGCTGTGACTTGTGGGGCTCTGAACAGGTTCTGTTACCCAGAATCCTTTGCAAACCTCAAAATTTGGCTAAAAAACACATTTTCCTCATATTTTGGTGACAGAAAGTTCTCGAATCTGAGAGGAGCCACAAATTTCCTCGCACCCAGCATTCCCCCAAGTCTCCCGATAACAATGATACCTCACTTGTGTGGGTAGGCCTAGCACCCGCGACAGGAAATGCCCCAAAATACAACGTGGACACATCCCATTTTTTGACAGAAAACAGAGGTGTTTTTTCCAAGTGCCTACCTGTAGGTTTTGGCCTCTAGCTCAGCCGGCACCTAGGTAAACCTACCTAACCTGTGCATTTCTGAAAACTAGAGACATAGGGGAATCCAAGATGGGGTGACTTGTGGGGCTCTGACCAGGTTCTGTTACCCAGAATCCTTTGCAAACCTCAAAATTTGGCTAAAGAAACACATTTTCCTCACATTTCAGGGACAGAAAGTTCTGGAATCTGAGAGGAGCCACAAATTTCCTCCCACCCAGCGTTCCCCCAAGTCTCCAGATAAAAATGATACCTCACTTGTGTGGGTAGGCCTAGCGCCCGCAACAGGAAATGACCCAAAACACAACATGGAGACATCGTATTTTTTGACAGAAAACAGAGGTGTTTTTTGCAAAGTGCCTAGTTTTAGATTTTGGCCTCTAGCTCATCCGGCACCTAGGGAAACCTACCAAACCTGTGCATTTCTGAAAACTAGAGACCTAGGGGAATCCAAGATGGGTTGACTTGTGGGGCTCTGACCAGGTTCTGTTACCCACTATCCTTTGCAAACCTCAAAATTTGGGTAAAAGAACAAATTTTCCTCACATTTCGGTGACAGAAAGTTCTGGAATCTGAGAGGAGCCACAAATTACCTCCCTCCCAGCGTTCCCCCAAGTCTCCCGATAAAAATGATACCTCACTTGTGTGGGTAGGCCTAGCGCCCGCGACAGGAAATGCCCCAAAACACAACGTGGACACATCCCATTTTTTGACAGAAAACAGAGGTGTTTCGTGCAACGTGCCTACCTGTAGATTTTGGCATCTAGCTGAGCCGGCACCTAGGGAAACCTACCAAACCTGTGCATTTTTTAAAACTAGAGACCTAGGGGAATCCAAGATGTGGTGACTTGTGGGGCTCTGACCAGGTTCTGTTACCCAGAATCCTTTGCAAACCTCAAAATTTGGCTAAAGAAACACATTTTCCTCACATTTCAGGGACAGAAAGTTCTGGAATCTGAGAGGAGCCACAAATTTCCTCCCACCCAGCGTTCCCCCAAGTCTCCAGATAAAAATGATACCTCACTTGTGTGGGTAGGCCTAGCACCCGCGACAGGAAATGCCCCAAAATACAACGTGGACACATCCCATTTTTTGACAGAAAACAGAGGTGTTTTTTCCAAGTGCCTACCTGTAGGTTTTGGCCTCTAGCTCAGCCGGCACCTAGGTAAACCTACCTAACCTGTGCATTTCTGAAAACTAGAGACATAGGGGAATCCAAGATGGGGTGACTTGTGGGGCTCTGACCAGGTTCTGTTACCCACTATCCTTTGCAAACCTCAAAATTTGGGTAAAAGAACAAATTTTCCTCACATTTCGGTGACAGAAAGTTCTGGAATCTGAGAGGAGCCACAAATTACCTCCCTCCCAGCGTTCCCCCAAGTCTCCCGATAAAAATGATACCTCACTTGTGTGGGTAGGCCTAGCGCCCGCGACAGGAAATGCCCCAAAACACAACGTGGACACATCCCATTTTTTGACAGAAAACAGAGGTGTTTCGTGCAACGTGCCTACCTGTAGATTTTGGCATCTAGCTGAGCCGGCACCTAGGGAAACCTACCAAACCTGTGCATTTTTTAAAACTAGAGACCTAGGGGAATCCAAGATGTGGTGACTTGTGGGGCTCTGACCAGGTTCGGTTACCCAGAATCCTTTGCAAACCTCAACATTTGGCTGAAAAAACAAATTTTCCTCATATTTTGGTGACAGAAAGTTCTCGAATCTGAGAGGAGCCACAAATTTCCTCCCACCCAGCATTCCCCCAAGTCTCCCGATAACAATGATACCTCACTTGTGTGGGTAGGCCTAGCGCCCGCGACAGGAACTGCCCAAAACACAACGTGGACACTTCCCATTTTTTGACAGAAAACAGAGGTGTTTCGTGCAAAGTGCCTACCTGTAGATTTTGGCCTCTAGCTCAGCCAGCACCTAGGGAAACCAACCAAACCTGTGCATTTTTTAAAACTAGAGACCTAGGGGAATCCAAGATTTGGTGACTTGTGGGTCTCTGACCAGGTTCTGTTACCCAGAATACTTTGCAAACCTCAAAATTTGGCTCTGAAAACACATTTTCTTACATTTCAGTGACAGAAAGTTCTGTAATCTGAGAAGAGCCACGAATGTCTTCCCACCCAGCGTTCCCCCAAGTCTCCAGATAAAAATGATACCTCACTTGTGTGGGTAGGCCTAGCGCCCGCGACAGGAAATGCCCCAAAACACAATGTGGACACATCCCATTTTTTGACCGAAAACAGAGGTGTTTTTTGCAAAGTGCCTACCTTTAGATTTTGGCCTCTAGCTCAGCCGGCACCGAGGGAAACCTACCAAACCTGTGCATTTTTGAAAACTAGAGACCTAGGGGAATCTAAGATGGGGTGATTTGTGGGGCTCTGATCAGGTCCTGTTATCCAGAATCCTTTGCATACCTCAAAATTTGGCTAAAAAAACAAATTTTCCTCATATTTTGGTGACAGAAAGTTCTGGAATCTGAGAGGAGCCACAAATTTCCTCCCACCCAGCATTCCCCCAAGTCTCCCGATAACAATGATACCTCACTTGTGAGGGTGGGCCTAGCACCCGCGACAGGAAATGTCCCAAAATACAACGTGGACACATCCCATTTTTTTACAGAAAACAGGTGTATTTTGCAAAGTGCCTACCTGTAGGTTTTGGCCTCTAGCTCAGCCGGCACCTAGGGAAACCTACCAAACCTGTGCATCTCTGAAAACTAGAGACCTAGGGGAATCCAAGATGGGGTGACTTGTCGGGCTCTGAGCAGGTTCTGTTAGCCAGAATCCTTTGCAAACCTCAAAATTTGGCTAAAAAAACATATTTTCCTCACATTTCGGTGACAGAAAGTTCTGGAATCTGAGAGGAAGCACAAATTTCCTCCCACCCAGCGTTCCCCCAAGTCTCCAGATAAAAATGATACCTCACTTGTGTGGGTAGGCTTAGCACCCGAACAGGAAATGCCCCAAAACACAACGTGGAGACATCCCATTTTTTGACAGAAAACAGGGGTGTTTTTTGCAAAGTGCTTACCTTTAATTTTTGGCCTCTAGCTCAGCCGGCACCGAGGGAAACCTACCAAACCTGTGCATTTTTGAAAACTAGAGACCTAGGGGAATCCAAGATGTGGTAACTTGTGGGGCTCTGACCAGGTTCTGTTACCCAGAATCCTTTGCAAACCTCAAAATTTGGCTGAAAAAACACATTTTCCTCATATTTTGGTGACAGAAAGTTCTCGAATCTGAGAGGAGCCACAAATTTCCTCCCACCCAGCATTCCCCCAAGTCTCCCGATAACAATGATACCTCACTTGTGTGGGTAGGCCTAGCACCCGCGACAGGAAATGCCCCAAAATACAACGTGGACACATCCCATTTTTTGACAGAAAACAGAGGTGTTTTTTGCAAAGTGCTTACCTTTAATTTTTGGCCTCTAGCTCAGCCGGCACCGAGGGAAACCTACCAAACCTGTGCATTTTTGAAAACTAGAGACCTAGGGGAATCCAAGATGTGGTGACTTGTGGGGCTCTGACCAGGTTCTGTTACCCAGAATCCTTTGCAAACCTCAAACTTTGGCTGAAAAAACACATTTTCCTCACATTTCAGGGACAGAAAGTTCTGGAATCTGAGAGGAGCCACAAATTTCCTCCCACCCAGCGTTCCCCCAAGTCTCCAGATAAAAATGATACCTCACTTGTGTGGGTAGGCCTAGCACCCGCGACAGGAAATGCCCCAAAATACAACGTGGACACATCCCATTTTTTGACAGAAAACAGAGGTGTTTTTTCCAAGTGCCTACCTGTAGGTTTTGGCCTCTAGCTCAGCCGGCACCTAGGGAAACCAACCTAACCTGTGCATTTCTGAAAACTAGAGACCTAGGGAAATCCAAGATGGGGTGACTTGTGGGGTTCTGACCAGGTTCTGTCACCCAGAATGCTTTGCAAACCTCAAAATTTGGCTAAAAAAGCACATTTTCCTCACATTTCAGGGACAGAAAGTTCTGGAATCTGAGAGGAGCCACAAATTTCCTCCCACCCAGCGTTCCCCCAAGTCTCCAGATAAAAATGATACCTCACTTGTGTGGGTAGGCCTAACACCCGCGACAGGAAATGCCCCAAAATACAACGTGGACACATCCCATTTTTTGACAGAAAACAGAGGTGTTTTTTCCAAGTGCCTACCTGTAGGTTTTGGCCTCTAGCTCAGCCGGCACCTAGGGAAACCAACCTAACCTGTGCATTTCTGAAAACTAGAGACCTAGGGAAATCCAAGATGGGGTGACTTGTGGGGTTCTGACCAGGTTCTGTCACCCAGAATGCTTTGCAAACCTCAAAATATGGCTAAAAAAGCACATTTTCCTCACATTTCAGGGACAGAAAGTTCTGGAATCTGAGAGGAGCCACAAATTTCCTCCCACCCAGCGTTCCCCCAAGTCTCCAGATAAAAATGATACCTCACTTGTGTGGGTAGGCCTAGCGCCCGCGACAGGAAATGCCCCAAAACACAACGTGGAGACATCGTATTTTTTGACAGAAAACAGAGGTGTTTTTTGCAAAGTGCCTACCTTTATATTTTGGCCTCTAGCTCAGCCGGCACCTAGGGAAACCTACCAAACCTGTGCATTTCTGAAAACTAGAGACCTAGGGGAATCCACGATGGGGTGACTTGTGGGGCCCTGACCAGGTTCAGTTACCCACTATCCTTTGCAAACCTCAAAATTTGGGTAAAAGAACATATTTTCCTCATATTGTGGTGACAGAAAGTTCTGGAATCTGAGAGGAGCCACAAATTTCCTCCCTCCCAGCGTTCCCCCAAGTGTCCCGAAAAAAATGATACCTCACTTGTGTGGGTAGGCCTAGCGCCCGCGACAGGAAATGCCCCAAAACACAACGTGGACACATCCCATTTTTTGACAGAAAACAGAGGTGTTTCGTGCAACGCGCCTACTTGTAGATTTTGGCCTCTAGCTCAGCCGGCACCTAGGGAAACCTACCAAACCTGTGCATTTTTTAAAACTAGAGACCTAGGGGAATCCAAGATTTGGTGACTTGTGGGTCTCTGACCAGGTTCTGTTACCTAGAATACTTTGCAAACCTCAAAATTTGGCTAAAAAAACACATTTTCTTACATTTCAGTGACAGAAAGTTCTGTAATATGAGAAGAGCCACGAATGTATTCCTACCCAGCGTTCCCCCAAGTCTCCAGATAAAAATGATACCTCACTTGTATGGGTACGCCTAGCGCCCGCGACAGGAAATGCCCCAAAACACAATGTGGACACATCCCATTTTTTGACCGAAAACAGAGGTGTTTTTTGCAAAGTGCCTACCTTTAGATTTTGGCCTCTAGCTCAGCCGGTACCGAGGGAAACCTACCAAACCTGTGCATTTTTGAAAACTAGAGACCTAGGGGAATCTAAGATGGGGTGACTTGTGGGGCTCTGATCAGGTTTTGTTACCCAGAATCCTTTGCATACCTCAAAATTTGGCTAAAAAAACAAATTTTCCTCATATTTTGGTGACAGAAAGTTCTCGAATCTGAGAGGAGCCACAAATTTCCTTCCACCCAGCATTCCCCCAAGTCTACCGATAACAATGATACCTCACTTGTGAGAGTGGGCCTAGCACCCGCGACAGGAAATGTCCCAAAATACAACGTGGACACATCCCATTTTTTGACAGAAAACAGAGGTGTATTTTGCAAAGTGCCTACCTGTAGGTTTTGGCCTCTAGCTCAGCCGGCACCTAGGGAAACCTACCAAACCTGTGCATCTCTGAAAACTAGAGACCTAGGGGAATCCAAGATGGGGTGACTTGTCGGGCTCTGAGCAGGTTCTGTTAGCCAGAATCCTTTGCAAACCTCAAAATTTGGCTAAAAAAAACACATTTTCCTCACATTTCGGTGACAGAAAGTTCTGGAATCTGAGAGGAACCACAAATTTCCTCCCACCCAGCGTTCCCCCAAGTCTCCAGATAAAAATGATACCTCACTTGTGTGGGTAGGCTTAGCACCCGAACAGGAAATGCCCCAAAACACAACGTGGAGACATCCCATTTTTTGACAGAAAACAGGGGTGTTTTTTGCAAAGTGCTTACCTTTAATTTTTGGCCTCTAGCTCAGCCGGCACCGAGGGAAACCTACGAAACCTGTGCGTTTTTGAAAACTAGAGACCTAGGGGAATCCAAGATTTGGTGACTTGTGGGTCTCTGACCAGGTTCTGTTACCTAGAATACTTTGCAAACCTCAAAATTTGGCTAAAAAAAAAAAAAATTCCTCATATTTTGGTGACAGAAAGTTCTCGAATCTGAGAGGAGCCACAAATTTTCTCCCACCCAGCATTCCCCCAAATCTCCTGATAACAATGATACCTCACTTGTGTGGGTAGGCCTAGCGCCCGCGACAGGAAATGCCCCAAAACACAACGTGGACACATCCCATTTTTTGACAGAAAACAGAGGTGTTTCGTGCAACGTGCCTACTTGTAGATTTTGGCCTCTAGCTCAGCCGGCACCTAGGGAAACCTACCAAACCTGTGCATTTTTTAAAACTAGAGACCTAGGGGAATCCAAGATTTGGTGACTTGTGGGTCTCTGACCAGGTTCTGTTACCCAGAATACTTTGCAAACCTCAAAATTTGGCTAAAAAAACACATTTTCTTACATTTCAGTGACAGAAAGTTCTGTAATCTGAGAAGAGCCACGAATGTCTTCCCACCCAGCGTTCCCCCAAGTCTCCAGATAAAAATGATACCTCACTTGTGTGGGTAGGCCTAGCAACAGCGACAGGAAATGTCCCAAAATACAACGTGGACACATCCCATTTTTTGACCGAAAACAGAGGTGTTTTTTGCAAAGTGCCTACCTTTAGATTTTGGCCTCTAGCTCAGCCGGCACCGAGGGAAACCTACCAAACCTGTGCATTTTTTAAAACTAGAGACCTAGGGGAATCTAAGATGGGGTGACTTGTGGGGCTCTGACCAGGTTCTGTTACCCAGAATCCTTTGCAAACCTCAAAATTTGGCTGAAAAAACACATTTTCCTCATATTTTGGTGACAGAAAGTTCTCGAATCTGAGAGGAGCCACAAATTTCCTCCCACCCAGCATTCCCCCAAGTCTCCCGATAACAATGATACCTCACTTGTGAGGGTGGGCCTAGCACCAGCGACAGGAAATGTCCCAAAATACAACGTGGACACATCCCATTTTTTGACCGAAAACAGAGGTGTTTTTTGCAAAGTGCCTACCTTTAGATTTTGGCCTCTAGCTCAGCCGGCACCGAGGGAAACCTACCAAACATGTGCATTTTTTAAAAACTAGAGACCTAGGGGAATCCAAGATGGGGTGACTTGTCGGGCTCTGAGCAGGTTCTGTTAGCCAGAATCCTTTGCAAACCTCAAAATGTGTCTAAAAATACACATTTTCCTCACATTTCGATGACAGAAAGTTCTGGAATCTGAGAGGAACCACAAATTTCCTCCCACCCAGCGTTCCCCCAAGTCTCCAGATAAAAATGATACCTCACTTGTGTGGGTAGGCTTAGCACCCGAACAGGAAATGCCCCAAAACACAACGTGGAGACATCCCATTTTTTGACAGAAAACAGGGGTGTTTTTTGCAAAGTGCTTGCCTTTAATTTTTGGCCTCTAGCTCAGCTGGCACCTAGGGAAACCTACCAAACCTGTGCATTTTTGAAAACTAGACACCTAGGGGAATCCAAGATGTGGTGACTTGTGGGGCTCTGACCAGGTTCTGTTACCCAGAATCCTTTGCAAACCTCAAAATTTGGCTGAAAAAACACATTTTCCTCATACTTTGGTGACAGAAAGTTCTCGAATCTGAGAGGAGCCACAAATTTCCTCCCACCCAGCATTCCCCCAAGTCTCCCTATAACAATGATACCTCACTTGTGTGGGTATGCCTAGCGCCCGCGACAGGAACTGCCCCAAAACACAACGTGGACACTTCCCATTTTTTTACAGAAAACAGAGGTGTTTCGTGCAAAGTGCCTACCTGTAGATTTTGGCCTCTAGCTCAGCCGGCACCTAGGGAAACCTACCAAACCTGTGCATTTATTAAAACTAGAGACCTAGGGGAATCCAAGATTTGGTGACCTGTCGGTCTCTGACCAGGTTCTGTTACCCAGAATACTTTGCAAACCTCAAAATTTAGCTAAAAAAACAAATTTTCTTACATTTCAGTGACAGAAAGTTCTGTAGTCTGAGAAGAGCCACGAATGTCTTCCCACCCAGCGTTCCCCCAAGTCTCCAGATAAAAATGATACCTCACTTGTGTGGGTAGGCCTAGCGCCCGCGACAGGAAATGCCCCAAAACACAATGTGGACACATCCCATTTTTTGACCGAAAACAGAGGTGTTTTTTGCAAAGTGCCTACCTTTAGATTTTGGCCTCTAGCTCAGCCGTCACCGAGGGAAACCTACCAAACCTGTGCATTTTTGAAAACTAGAGACCTAGGGGAATCTAAGATGGGGTGACTTGTGGGGCTCTGATCAGGTTCTGTTATCCAGAATCCTTTGCATACCTCAAAATGTGGCTAAAAAAACAAATTTTCCTCATATTTTGGTGACAGAAAGTTCTCGAATCTGAGAGGAGCCACAAATTTCCTCCCACCCAGCGTTCCCCCAAGTCTCCAGATAAAAATGATACCTCACTTGTGTGGGTAGGCCTAGCGCCCGCAACAGGAAATGCCCCAAAACACAACGTGGAGACATCGTATTTTTTGACAGAAAACAGAGGTGTTTTTTGCAAAGTGCCTACTTTTAGATTTTTGCCTCTAGCTCAGCCGGCACCTAGGGAAACCTACCAAACCTGTGCATTTCTGAAAACTAGAGACCTAGGGGAATCCAAGATGGGGTGACTTCTGGTGCTCTGACCAGGTTCTGTTACCCAGAATACTTTGCAAACCTCAAAATGTGGCTAAAAAAACAAATTTTCCTCACATTTTGGTGACAGAAAGTTCTGGAATCTAAGAAGAGCCACAAATTTCCTCCCACCCAGCGTTCCCCCAAGTCTCCAGATAAAAATGATACCTCACTTGTGTGGGTAGGCCTAGCGCCCGCGACTTGAAATGCCCCAAAACACAACGTGGACACATCCCATTTTTTGACAGAAAACAGAGGTGTTTTTTGCAAAGTGCCTACCTTTAGATTTTGGCCTCTACCTCAGCCGGCACCGAGGGAAACCTACCAAACCTGTGCATTTCTGAAAACTAGAGACCTAGGGGAATCCAAGATGGGGTGACTTGTGGGGCTCTCACTAGGTTCTGTTACCCAGACTCCTTTGCAACCCTCAACATTTGGCTAAAAAAACACATTTTCCTCACATTTCGGTGACAGAAAGTTCTGGAATCTGAGAGGAGACACAAATTTCCTCCCACCCAGCGTTCCCCCAAGTCTCCAGATAAAAATGATACCTCACTTGTGTGGGAAGGCCTAGCGCCCGCAACAGGAAATGCCCCAAAACACAACGTGGATGCATCCCATTTTTTGACAGAAAACAGTGGTGTTTTTTGCAAAGTGCCTACCTTTAGATTTTGGCCTCTAGCTCAGCCGGCACTGAGGGAAACCCACCAAACCTGTGCATTTTTTAAAACTAGAGACCTAGGGGAATCTAAGATGCTGTGACTTGTGGGGCTCTGAACAGGTTCTGTTACCCAGAATCCTTTGCAAACCTCAAAATTTGGCTAAAAAACACATTTTCCTCATATTTTGGTGACAGAAAGTTCTCGAATCTGAGAGGAGCCACAAATTTCCTCGCACCCAGCATTCCCCCAAGTCTCCCGATAACAATGATACCTCACTTGTGTGGGTAGGCCTAGCACCCGCGACAGGAAATGCCCCAAAATACAACGTGGACACATCCCATTTTTTGACAGAAAACAGAGGTGTTTTTTCCAAGTGCCTACCTGTAGGTTTTGGCCTCTAGCTCAGCCGGCACCTAGGTAAACCTACCTAACCTGTGCATTTCTGAAAACTAGAGACATAGGGGAATCCAAGATGGGGTGACTTGTGGGGCTCTGACCAGGTTCTGTTACCCAGAATCCTTTGCAAACCTCAAAATTTGGCTAAAGAAACACATTTTCCTCACATTTCAGGGACAGAAAGTTCTGGAATCTGAGAGGAGCCACAAATTTCCTCCCACCCAGCGTTCCCCCAAGTCTCCAGATAAAAATGATACCTCACTTGTGTGGGTAGGCCTAGCGCCCGCAACAGGAAATGACCCAAAACACAACATGGAGACATCGTATTTTTTGACAGAAAACAGAGGTGTTTTTTGCAAAGTGCCTAGTTTTAGATTTTGGCCTCTAGCTCATCCGGCACCTAGGGAAACCTACCAAACCTGTGCATTTCTGAAAACTAGAGACCTAGGGGAATCCAAGATGGGTTGACTTGTGGGGCCCTGACCAGGTTCTGTTACCCACTATCCTTTGCAAACCTCAAAATTTGGGTAAAAGAACAAATTTTCCTCACATTTCGGTGACAGAAAGTTCTGGAATCTGAGAGGAGCCACAAATTACCTCCCTCCCAGCGTTCCCCCAAGTCTCCCGATAAAAATGATACCTCACTTGTGTGGGTAGGCCTAGCGCCCGCGACAGGAAATGCCCCAAAACACAACGTGGACACATCCCATTTTTTGACAGAAAACAGAGGTGTTTCGTGCAACGTGCCTACCTGTAGATTTTGGCATCTAGCTGAGCCGGCACCTAGGGAAACCTACCAAACCTGTGCATTTTTTAAAACTAGAGACCTAGGGGAATCCAAGATGTGGTGACTTGTGGGGCTCTGACCAGGTTCGGTTACCCAGAATCCTTTGCAAACCTCAACATTTGGCTGAAAAAACAAATGTTCCTCATATTTTGGTGACAGAAAGTTCTCGAATCTGAGAGGAGCCACAAATTTCCTCCCACCCAGCATTCCCCCAAGTCTCCCGATAACAATGATACCTCACTTGTGAGGGTGGGCCTAGCACCCGCGACAGGAAATGTCCCAAAATACAACGTGGACACATCCCATTTTTTTACAGAAAACAGGTGTATTTTGCAAAGTGCCTACCTGTAGGTTTTGGCCTCTAGCTCAGCCGGCACCTAGGGAAACCTACCAAACCTGTGCATCTCTGAAAACTAGAGACCTAGGGGAATCCAAGATGGGGTGACTTGTCGGGCTCTGAGCAGGTTCTGTTAGCCAGAATCCTTTGCAAACCTCAAAATTTGGCTAAAAAAACATATTTTCCTCACATTTCGGTGACAGAAAGTTCTGGAATCTGAGAGGAAGCACAAATTTCCTCCCACCCAGCGTTCCCCCAAGTCTCCAGATAAAAATGATACCTCACTTGTGTGGGTAGGCTTAGCACCCGAACAGGAAATGCCCCAAAACACAACGTGGAGACATCCCATTTTTTGACAGAAAACAGGGGTGTTTTTTGCAAAGTGCTTACCTTTAATTTTTGGCCTCTAGCTCAGCCGGCACCGATGGAAACCTACCAAACCTGTGCATTTTTGAAAACTAGAGACCTAGGGGAATCCAAGATGTGGTGACTTGTGGGGCTCTGACCAGGTTCTGTTACCCAGAATCCTTTGCAAACCTCAAAATTTGGCTGAAAAAACAAATTTTCCTCATATTTTGGTGACAGAAAGTTCTCGAATCTGAGAGGAGCCACAAATTTCCTCCCACCCAGCATTCCCCCAAGTCTCCCGATAACAATGATACCTCACTTGTGTGGGTAGGCCTAGCACCCGCGACAGGAAATGCCCCAAAATACAACGTGGACACATCCCATTTTTTGACAGAAAACAGAGGTGTTTTTTGCAAAGTGCTTACCTTTAATTTTTGGCCTCTAGCTCAGCCGGCACCGAGGGAAACCTACCAAACCTGTGCATTTTTGAAAACTAGAGACCTAGGGGAATCCAAGATGTGGTGACTTGTGGGGCTCTGACCAGGTTCTGTTACCCAGAATCCTTTGCAAACCTCAAACTTTGGCTGAAAAAACACATTTTCCTCACATTTCAGGGACAGAAAGTTCTGGAATCTGAGAGGAGCCACAAATTTCCTCCCACCCAGCGTTCCCCCAAGTCTCCAGATAAAAATGATACCTCACTTGTGTGGGTAGGCCTAGCACCCGCGACAGGAAATGCCCCAAAATACAACGTGGACACATCCCATTTTTTGACAGAAAACAGAGGTGTTTTTTCCAAGTGCCTACCTGTAGGTTTTGGCCTCTAGCTCAGCCGGCACCTAGGGAAACCAACCTAACCTGTGCATTTCTGAAAACTAGAGACCTAGGGAAATCCAAGATGGGGTGACTTGTGGGGTTCTGACCAGGTTCTGTCACCCAGAATGCTTTGCAAACCTCAAAATTTGGCTAAAAAAGCACATTTTCCTCACATTTCAGGGACAGAAAGTTCTGGAATCTGAGAGGAGCCACAAATTTCCTCCCACCCAGCGTTCCCCCAAGTCTCCAGATAAAAATGATACCTCACTTGTGTGGGTAGGCCTAGCACCCGCGACAGGAAATGCCCCAAAATACAACGTGGACACATCCCATTTTTTGACAGAAAACAGAGGTGTTTTTTCCAAGTGCCTACCTGTAGGTTTTGGCCTCTAGCTCAGCCGGCACCTAGGGAAACCAACCTAACCTGTGCATTTCTGAAAACTAGAGACCTAGGGAAATCCAAGATGGGGTGACTTGTGGGGTTCTGACCAGGTTCTGTCACCCAGAATGCTTTGCAAACCTCAAAATATGGCTAAAAAAGCACATTTTCCTCACATTTCAGGGACAGAAAGTTCTGGAATCTGAGAGGAGCCACAAATTTCCTCCCACCCAGCGTTCCCCCAAGTCTCCAGATAAAAATGATACCTCACTTGTGTGGGTAGGCCTAGCGCCCGCGACAGGAAATGCCCCAAAACACAACGTGGAGACATCGTATTTTTTGACAGAAAACAGAGGTGTTTTTTGCAAAGTGCCTACCTTTATATTTTGGCCTCTAGCTCAGCCGGCACCTAGGGAAACCTACCAAACCTGTGCATTTCTGAAAACTAGAGACCTAGGGGAATCCACGATGGGGTGACTTGTGGGGCCCTGACCAGGTTCAGTTACCCACTATCCTTTGCAAACCTCAAAATTTGGGTAAAAGAACAAATTTTCCTCATATTGTGGTGACAGAAAGTTCTGGAATCTGAGAGGAGCCACAAATTTCCTCCCTCCCAGCGTTCCCCCAAGTGTCCCGAAAAAAATGATACCTCACTTGTGTGGGTAGGCCTAGCGCCCGCGACAGGAAATGCCCCAAAACACAACGTGGACACATCCCATTTTTTGACAGAAAACAGAGGTGTTTCGTGCAACGCGCCTACTTGTAGATTTTGGCCTCTAGCTCAGCCGGCACCTAGGGAAACCTACCAAACCTGTGCATTTTTTAAAACTAGAGACCTAGGGGAATCCAAGATTTGGTGACTTGTGGGTCTCTGACCAGGTTCTGTTACCTAGAATACTTTGCAAACCTCAAAATTTGGCTAAAAAAACACATTTTCTTACATTTCAGTGACAGAAAGTTCTGTAATATGAGAAGAGCCACGAATGTATTCCTACCCAGCGTTCCCCCAAGTCTCCAGATAAAAATGATACCTCACTTGTATGGGTACGCCTAGCGCCCGCGACAGGAAATGCCCCAAAACACAATGTGGACACATCCCATTTTTTGACCGAAAACAGAGGTGTTTTTTGCAAAGTGCCTACCTTTAGATTTTGGCCTCTAGCTCAGCCGGTACCGAGGGAAACCTACCAAACCTGTGCATTTTTGAAAACTAGAGACCTAGGGGAATCTAAGATGGGGTGACTTGTGGGGCTCTGATCAGGTTTTGTTACCCAGAATCCTTTGCATACCTCAAAATTTGGCTAAAAAAACAAATTTTCCTCATATTTTGGTGACAGAAAGTTCTCGAATCTGAGAGGAGCCACAAATTTCCTTCCACCCAGCATTCCCCCAAGTCTACCGATAACAATGATACCTCACTTGTGAGAGTGGGCCTAGCACCCGCGACAGGAAATGTCCCAAAATACAACGTGGACACATCCCATTTTTTGACAGAAAACAGAGGTGTATTTTGCAAAGTGCCTACCTGTAGGTTTTGGCCTCTAGCTCAGCCGGCACCTAGGGAAACCTACCAAACCTGTGCATCTCTGAAAACTAGAGACCTAGGGGAATCCAAGATGGGGTGACTTGTCGGGCTCTGAGCAGGTTCTGTTAGCCAGAATCCTTTGCAAACCTCAAAATTTGGCTAAAAAAAACACATTTTCCTCACATTTCGGTGACAGAAAGTTCTGGAATCTGAGAGGAACCACAAATTTCCTCCCACCCAGCGTTCCCCCAAGTCTCCAGATAAAAATGATACCTCACTTGTGTGGGTAGGCTTAGCACCCGAACAGGAAATGCCCCAAAACACAACGTGGAGACATCCCATTTTTTGACAGAAAACAGGGGTGTTTTTTGCAAAGTGCTTACCTTTAATTTTTGGCCTCTAGCTCAGCCGGCACCGAGGGAAACCTACGAAACCTGTGCGTTTTTGAAAACTAGAGACCTAGGGGAATCCAAGATTTGGTGACTTGTGGGTCTCTGACCAGGTTCTGTTACCTAGAATACTTTGCAAACCTCAAAATTTGGCTAAAAAAAAAAAAAATTCCTCATATTTTGGTGACAGAAAGTTCTCGAATCTGAGAGGAGCCACAAATTTTCTCCCACCCAGCATTCCCCCCAAATCTCCTGATAACAATGATACCTCACTTGTGTGGGTAGGCCTAGCGCCCGCGACAGGAAATGCCCCAAAACACAACGTGGACACATCCCATTTTTTGACAGAAAACAGAGGTGTTTCGTGCAACGTGCCTACTTGTAGATTTTGGCCTCTAGCTCAGCCGGCACCTAGGGAAACCTACCAAACCTGTGCATTTTTTAAAACTAGAGACCTAGGGGAATCCAAGATTTGGTGACTTGTGGGTCTCTGACCAGGTTCTGTTACCCAGAATACTTTGCAAACCTCAAAATTTGGCTAAAAAAACACATTTTCTTACATTTCAGTGACAGAAAGTTCTGTAATCTGAGAAGAGCCACGAATGTCTTCCCACCCAGCGTTCCCCCAAGTCTCCAGATAAAAATGATACCTCACTTGTGTGGGTAGGCCTAGCAACAGCGACAGGAAATGTCCCAAAATACAACGTGGACACATCCCATTTTTTGACCGAAAACAGAGGTGTTTTTTGCAAAGTGCCTACCTTTAGATTTTGGCCTCTAGCTCAGCCGGCACCGAGGGAAACCTACCAAACCTGTGCATTTTTTAAAACTAGAGACCTAGGGGAATCTAAGATGGGGTGACTTGTGGGGCTCTGACCAGGTTCTGTTACCCAGAATCCTTTGCAAACCTCAAAATTTGGCTGAAAAAACACATTTTCCCTCATATTTTGGTGACAGAAAGTTCTCGAATCTGAGAGGAGCCACAAATTTCCTCCCACCCAGCATTCCCCCAAGTCTCCCGATAACAATGATACCTCACTTGTGAGGGTGGGCCTAGCACCAGCGACAGGAAATGTCCCAAAATACAACGTGGACACATCCCATTTTTTGACCGAAAACAGAGGTGTTTTTTGCAAAGTGCCTACCTTTAGATTTTGGCCTCTAGCTCAGCCGGCACCGAGGGAAACCTACCAAACATGTGCATTTTTTAAAAACTAGAGACCTAGGGGAATCCAAGATGGGGTGACTTGTCGGGCTCTGAGCAGGTTCTGTTAGCCAGAATCCTTTGCAAACCTCAAAATGTGTCTAAAAATACACATTTTCCTCACATTTCGATGACAGAAAGTTCTGGAATCTGAGAGGAACCACAAATTTCCTCCCACCCAGCGTTCCCCCAAGTCTCCAGATAAAAATGATACCTCACTTGTGTGGGTAGGCTTAGCACCCGAACAGGAAATGCCCCAAAACACAACGTGGAGACATCCCATTTTTTGACAGAAAACAGGGGTGTTTTTTGCAAAGTGCTTGCCTTTAATTTTTGGCCTCTAGCTCAGCTGGCACCTAGGGAAACCTACCAAACCTGTGCATTTTTGAAAACTAGACACCTAGGGGAATCCAAGATGTGGTGACTTGTGGGGCTCTGACCAGGTTCTGTTACCCAGAATCCTTTGCAAACCTCAAAATTTGGCTGAAAAAACACATTTTCCTCATACTTTGGTGACAGAAAGTTCTCGAATCTGAGAGGAGCCACAAATTTCCTCCCACCCAGCATTCCCCCAAGTCTCCCTATAACAATGATACCTCACTTGTGTGGGTATGCCTAGCGCCCGCGACAGGAACTGCCCCAAAACACAAACGTGGACACTTCCCATTTTTTTACAGAAAACAGAGGTGTTTCGTGCAAAGTGCCTACCTGTAGATTTTGGCCTCTAGCTCAGCCGGCACCTAGGGAAACCTACCAAACCTGTGCATTTATTAAAACTAGAGACCTAGGGGAATCCAAGATTTGGTGACCTGTCGGTCTCTGACCAGGTTCTGTTACCCAGAATACTTTGCAAACCTCAAAATTTAGCTAAAAAAACAAATTTTCTTACATTTCAGTGACAGAAAGTTCTGTAGTCTGAGAAGAGCCACGAATGTCTTCCCACCCAGCGTTCCCCCAAGTCTCCAGATAAAAATGATACCTCACTTGTGTGGGTAGGCCTAGCGCCCGCGACAGGAAATGCCCCAAAACACAATGTGGACACATCCCATTTTTTGACCGAAAACAGAGGTGTTTTTTGCAAAGTGCCTACCTTTAGATTTTGGCCTCTAGCTCAGCCGTCACCGAGGGAAACCTACCAAACCTGTGCATTTTTGAAACTAGAGACCTAGGGGAATCTAAGATGGGGTGACTTGTGGGGCTCTGATCAGGTTCTGTTATCCAGAATCCTTTGCATACCTCAAAATGTGGCTAAAAAAACAAATTTTCCTCATATTTTGGTGACAGAAAGTTCTCGAATCTGAGAGGAGCCACAAATTTCCTCCCACCCAGCGTTCCCCCAAGTCTCCAGATAAAAATGATACCTCACTTGTGTGGGTAGGCCTAGCGCCCGCAACAGGAAATGCCCCAAAACACAACGTGGAGACATCGTATTTTTTGACAGAAAACAGAGGTGTTTTTTGCAAAGTGCCTACTTTTAGATTTTTGCCTCTAGCTCAGCCGGCACCTAGGGAAACCTACCAAACCTGTGCATTTCTGAAAACTAGAGACCTAGGGGAATCCAAGATGGGGTGACTTCTGGTGCTCTGACCAGGTTCTGTTACCCAGAATACTTTGCAAACCTCAAAATGTGGCTAAAAAAACAAATTTTCCTCACATTTTGGTGACAGAAAGTTCTGGAATCTAAGAAGAGCCACAAATTTCCTCCCACCCAGCGTTCCCCCAAGTCTCCAGATAAAAATGATACCTCACTTGTGTGGGTAGGCCTAGCGCCCGCGACTTGAAATGCCCCAAAACACAACGTGGACACATCCCATTTTTTGACAGAAAACAGAGGTGTTTTTTGCAAAGTGCCTACCTTTAGATTTTGGCCTCTACCTCAGCCGGCACCGAGGGAAACCTACCAAACCTGTGCATTTCTGAAAACTAGAGACCTAGGGGAATCCAAGATGGGGTGACTTGTGGGGCTCTCACTAGGTTCTGTTACCCAGACTCCTTTGCAACCCTCAACATTTGGCTAAAAAAACACATTTTCCTCACATTTCGGTGACAGAAAGTTCTGGAATCTGAGAGGAGACACAAATTTCCTCCCACCCAGCGTTCCCCCAAGTCTCCAGATAAAAATGATACCTCACTTGTGTGGGAAGGCCTAGCGCCCGCAACAGGAAATGCCCCAAAACACAACGTGGATGCATCCCATTTTTTGACAGAAAACAGTGGTGTTTTTTTGCAAAGTGCCTACCTTTAGATTTTGGCCTCTAGCTCAGCCGGCACTGAGGGAAACCCACCAAACCTGTGCATTTTTTAAAACTAGAGACCTAGGGGAATCTAAGATGCTGTGACTTGTGGGGCTCTGAACAGGTTCTGTTACCCAGAATCCTT